>NC_063447.1:50133237-50339354 GCF_020379485.1 Brassica napus | reverse complement strand
GTGCTTGCAAAAGGTGGATTTGTTAGCATCATCACCCCGGCCAAGAGGTCTTGCTTGAGCAACAAAGCCGTGACCTCCTTCATGGCATCTTCTTTTCCTCCAACTTGTGGACTGTTCGTAGATCCTCCTCTTGGCGTACTATGTTATACACCTCTTCCATAGGTTGCAGCGGCGTACGAGAGACAAGTGAGGAACGTACGGTTCGAAAGTATGCATCGTCGAGTCCGTACAAGAACTGATGCACCTTATCTTCTTCACGGTCTTTCTCTTGGAGAGTACCAAGATCACAAGTGCAATTTCCACACTTGCAGACTCGAAGTGGACGATAGTTCGCCATGTTGTCCCAAATGCGATTGAGCTTCCCAAAGTATGATTCAATCGCTAATCCTCTTTGTTTGCAACAAGCTAGTTCAGCCTTAATCTGCTGGATCCTTGGTCCACTCAAAACCGAGAACCGTCGTTTCAGATGCTCCCATAGATCTTGAGCAACATCTCGATGAGAGATTGTTGATCTGAGAGTTGGTTCAATTGTCATCTTGATCCAAGACACCAAGAGCGCCTGGATCGTCCACCAGTCCTCCAGGTCAGCGGATCCTTCTTCTGGGCGCTTGATAGATCCATTAAGAAACCCAAATTTCTTGCGAGAACATAACGCCGTTTTGATCCCGCAGGCCCACTCATCATAGTTCGTCCCCTTCAGTAGAGGTGTGTGAGATCACAGCTCCAGGATTATCCTGAGAGCTCAAGTCGTAGGGTGAGATTTTTCTTCTCACTTCAGTTGTTGTTGTTGCCGTGTTCGAGTCAGTCGACATCTGAAATTGATTTCAGTGTTTATAAGTCTGAAAAAAAAAAAATTCAGGCTCTGATACCATGAAATGGAACAGAGAAGAAAGGAAGAGTTGAATGTTTCTCTATGTCTCACGCTGAAAGATGTTACGAGGTTATATACAAGTCTCAGATGAGAATATCTCAACTATGTAACTAGATACTTGGAACTACCCATATCTTACCGATATCTAAGTACAACAACTCATTCTAATCCCAATAATATCGGAATCTATTCCAACAATAAATGTGCAAATCTCATTTGAGGCTGAATCGAATTATGCAAGAAAGTGAGAAACTGTATTTGTTGTTTTTTTTTCCTGGTGGTCAGAAAATTGGTTCAATCAGAGAATTCAAAACCAAAGCCGGTTAGAGTTTAAGATTGAGCTGGTTACGATAGGAGGAAAGGAAAGGAACTGTGTGTGAAACGAAACTCAACCATTTGGTACTCTCTCCCTCCCTCTATCTCTCTCTCTCTCTCTCAGTGATTAGGGTTTTGCAATCTAGACATGTCTCGGGCAGAGAAGAAGCAATCGCCGCCGCCGTCTCCGATTACGTCACTTCCGGAGGACGTCGTCGTTGACATCTTAGCTCGCTTACCGATATCTGACTATCCGAGAGTATCTCTCGTTTCGAAGCGCTTCCGTTCGCTCGTTTCGTCGCCTGAGATATACGCGAGACGACGATCTTCGCTGGGCTGCACCGAGCATTGTCTCTACGTTTTCCTCTATAACTGTGCCACCCGCGTGAACCGTTTGTATACGCTCCGCCGGGGCAATAGCAGCAGCCGCTTGGTCCTAATCCCTGGGCTGCCTCCTTATGGAAGCTTCGCAGCTGTGGGTTCGAGGATATATGAACGAGGTGCTGAGTTCCAAGTGGGGGGGTGAGAGCGCTTGTGTTGTTGATGATGTTTTTTTGTTCTTTTACGATTGGTCTGACAAGGAGTTGAGGGCGTATGATCCAGAGCGCAAGTGTTGGCAAGTGGTGAAAGGTTTGGATGATTTGTTGGCTGAGATAAGACGTGCTGCTTGTTGTTGGTTGCAGACTGTGAGTTATGGTGGGAAACTGGTTTTGTTATATGGAAAAGGAGAATTCTCGTGGTTAACCAAGGAGGTTTCGCTGGAAATACGCAAAGGGGGTCAGATTTGGGGTAAAGTTTATCAGTGGTGTGATGATCATGCTTTGATCGCTGGTAATTTTATCATTAGGAAATCTCTAGATGTTGTGCTTTGAGTCAACAACATTCTCTCCTTTTTTATGAACTTGCTGAAGTGGGTGGGCCTTTGTTTGAGAGTTGAGAGTTGAGAGTCTGTCTCTCACTTGTATATCTCTTTTTCTTAAGCTGAGCTCCTTTCCTTACCTGCAGTATGTAACTGAATGGAAACATGTTCCAAGTTTACAAAAATGTGTCTTGAATTTTCAGATGTTTGTCTGCTGTGTGGCAGTGTAAGTGGAACCTGTTCGTTGGTATAAGTGCTTTATGAGGTCACACTAAGGCTGCACTAACGATTAGGAACTAACTATGTAGGTAGCAATTCTAGTCAATAAGAAGCAGCGCTCGTCCCGAGTTCGGCACTTCTTCTAGCTTCTGAGCTTTTTGATTTCCAATGTGTGCCTTTCTCATAGCTGAATAAAACAGAGAAAGATGAAGAATCATATGTCATAGCAATTTTTACTGTCTCTATGTTTTATAAGAAACATGTATTCTGAGAACAAATAAACTCACATTTAAGAGCTGATCCGGCAAGACCTGCAAGCCTTGATTTAGTATTTGTCTCGGCTAACGGTATGCATTCTCTTTAGGTGCCATTCCCATGTCCCAAACTATGATGCAGAAGCAACCAACTACGGATCTCTGATGCACCTTCACTGTCGATCCTCACCAGCAGTAAACATAGTTCCACTCTTGTTGCAAATTAAGCAAACAATTTTAGCCAAGGAACCAAAAGCATCACCATTTCCAGTAACAAAACTTCAACAAGGAACTGGAACAACTCTACTGATCCAAAGAACTAGTTTCTTGAGGCCTTAGAGAGTGGTGGGCTTTTCCCAAATTCAAAACTACATCAACTTAAACTAAAACAAAACAAGAGTTTCACTCTGAAACAGTTACTCACATCTCTAGGAGAAGAACAGAGTATACGCTTGTGACTACCATTTTCAAGCTCAAGAAGCAGCTTAGCATCCTCTGACTGATGAACTCCAACTTTACGATTCACCACCCATGAAAAAAACTCTCCCCACTCGGATCAAACTTAACAAGACTCGCCATGCCCTAAACCTGCAACAAAAACTCCTCTTTCCCTCACAAGATTCAACATCGCAAAGCACTAGTCACGGTAAACAGCCAAAGCGAGCTTCCCAGACGGATGAATCGCAAAATCGTTAACTGTCTTCTTATAATGAGGACGAACGGACTTGAGGAGAAATGGTTTAGGGTTTTGAGTGTCGAGTCGTGTTTGGTGGGTTTAAGCTTGAATGAATCCTCACTACACCTTGCTATGCTAGCGCGGATATGAATTTTCAGTTTTTAATTATTTATTTTATTAAATGATGTATTTGTAATAGTCGTTCATATTATATTCATTAAGTAAATATTTTTTTTCCATCTTAAACTATCTATTTTTTTTACGAATGTGTGATATCATATAAAAAATATAAAAAAATGAGTATAGAGTTAATTAGATAATTTTAAAAACAAATTTTTTTTCGTGTGCGATATAATATAAATAATGATCCGCCCAGTTAACAAAAATCATGATTATTTTATGTGTAATTTTTTTATTTTGACCATTCCTTAAAACTATATTAAATTTTACATATTTTAATTAGAATATTTTTAATATCTTTACCTTTTTATTTGAAATATAACTCAATATTTTTTTAACAATTATAACAAAATATTTTTAGAAATTGTTTGAAAAATATGAAAATTACATTTTTAAATTAAAATTATCCTAAAATATGATAAATTTTGATGTAAACGAAAACTCAAATTATGTCAAAAAATAATGATATTCAATGATAATAACAATTTTATTGATTATTTTTTAAAAAATACATTTACAAAAATATTGTTTGAAAGAAAATTCATTTATCTTTCAAATATAAAATGAAAATATTATAATTAAATAATAAAAAATATAAATAAAAACTATAAATTTACCAAATGACAACTGAGTTATATTATGCTAAAATTTTTTTCTGACAATTTATTAAATGACAAATGAGTTATGAGCAAATAATACCATATAATTTTAAAAACATAGTCATTTTTAAATATTTTTTGAATAAATAATTATTTTTAAATTTAATCAACTGAAAATAATATTCCTACAATTGTGTGAGTCAAATTCTAGTTTTATTGATGCATGTTATATATTAGTGCTGCATGTTTTAGGTAACATTGTAATGATGCAAATTTTTAAAAATCTCCATTATTAAAATTATGCACGTAAGGATAACTCATGAGTTTTTTTTGTTGATTAAATGACATTATGTCCAAATTTATTTAAGGATATTTCATTAAGGTAACTGAAAAAGACAAATAATAAAATAGGAAGTTTAAATTCATTTAAGCATATTTCATTAATGTAACTGAAAAAGAAGTAAATAAATTAGGCAGTTTTATTCGTTTTAGGATATTTTCATAAATGCAACTGAAAAAGACAAGCAAAAAAAAGAGGGAGTTTAATTAATGAAGTAAAAACATTTTCAAATAGGTACTTCTCTTTTAATAATAATATATGAATTGTAGAAACCTGAAAACAGAATTGATATAAACGATAATAAAGGGCAAATCTCCAAAATAGCACATTTCTAAGTTTATTTCACAAAAATAGCCCTCAAAAACTAAAATAACCAAAATAGCATTTTATCTTTTGAAAAATTTAAATTTTTTTATTTTTCAAAATTTGAAATCTTATCACAAAACCCCACTCCCCACTCTAAACCCTAAACCCTAAACCCTAAACCCTAAACCCTAAACCCTTAACCCTAAACCCTAAATCCTAAACTCCACCCCTTAACTCTAAACCCTAAACCCCACCCCTAAACTCTAAACTCTAAACTCTAAACCCTAAACCTTAAATCCTAAACCCCACCCTTTAACTCTAAACCCTAATGTCTAAATTAATTTACCGTTGGGATATAAGTGTATATTTATCTCTTTGATAAAACAGTAAGTGTTATTTTGGTCATTTTTATTCTTAAAAGACTATATTTGTGACAAAACTTTTTTAGTGCTATCCTAGTCATTTTCTCTAATATAAAATCTATTTTAAAGAAATAGAGGATTCAAAAGACAAAACGAAAACGGATAAAAAAAACATTTACGAAAACGGACATGGAATCCATATATAATATAATTCTTAACTCTAATATTTGTTCCGCAGTAAGACAAGACTGTGCGAAATATCAAATCCCATGATATAACTATGGTAGACGATTCACGCTTCACTCGTAAATGTCCTAATAAACTAATAAATCTACGAAAACACTCTCTAGACGTATTTCGTGGAATTTGCTTGTTTTCGTTGTGTAAAACGTGAAGAATGAAATGAGAAGGAGACGAGACGAGTTTTTAAAGAAGAGAAAACAAGCGACTTTTTGTAATTGATGCAGCATGTGCGCACGTTGGAAGAAGCGTTATTAAACTTACTCCATCAAATCTTTTCTCGTTTAAATTTATCGTAGAGAAGCATCATATTTTTTTTACACACTAAATGTCGTTTAAATAAAATTGCATGCTTGTTTTTGGAAGCCCATTTGACTCGAATAATACACCCAACCTGAATCTCTCCTAAGCGCATGCGATGATGCTCATCTTCTTCAAAGTTATTAGGTGTTTAAGGATTTTTTATAAAAACGAAACCGATTAGATTTGGACCATCACACACTTATATTCTAGCCAGGTGTGGACATTTGTGCCTTCTTCTTTACCTAAAACATGTTTCCAAAATATATTTTAATTTATATTCGATTAATCTCTGTAATATATTTAAGAAATCAGTTCAATGTGTCGTTCTCACGTTAATTTTAAGAGTGGTCAATTACAAACATAACCTTAATGAATTATACATAATTGAATATTAAGATATTTCTATTTTCTTTTGATTGATAAATTTCTAATTGGGTTTTCACTTTATTTTTCCTTTTAATTTCTTTACAAAACTCATATAAATAAAAAAGGAAATATCTATAATAATTATAACATATATATATATTATATATATAATAACGAATTTTAATCTTAATTTTATTTCTTTTCATATTTCAAAAACAACAAGTAAAGGAAGTAAAAAAAAGTAATTATCTATAAGTTTAAATATATAGATTATACACAAAATATAGGTCACAAAAAATAGTATAATTGTATTTGAAAAGAAAACAATAGATTTTTCATACCTCAAACTTAAAATAAAGTATATGAAACAAAAGTAATCAATTTAGATGTAATAGAATAAAAATATTGTTTTTTTTTTCATTTTAGACAAATATATAAAAATTAATATACTTAAACATGAGCAAGTGAATGATCATGATCAATACTCAAAAATCAGAAACTTTAAGTGGCGAGATATCTAATCTATTTAAAACAAAAGTACAAATTAGCATTTGTCCATGATTTACTTTGATAATACATGTCATGCCACTAGGCTGGGCAATTTAACTGGACTCGAAGACCCGAACCGGAACCGACCAAAAATATCCACACGGACCAGGACCGAAAATTTACAAGTACCTTTTGGGTCTCTAAATTTTTTTACCCGAAAGAACCGGAAAGGAACCGAAAAAAGGAGGAGGAACCGAACCCGAATAGATCCCGGACCCGAAAAGAACCGCCCGAATAGACCCGACCCGATAACCTACAAGAGAAAACATCAAGGGATTTGAGGGAAAAAAAATCGTCGAAATTTCGTCGGAATATCGTTTACTACAAGAAAACATCAAGGATTCTGAGGGAAAAAATCGTCGGAATTTCGTCGGAATATCGTTTTTCCGACGCAATTCCGACGAAATACGTCGTCGGAAATAATTCCTCGGAATTTCTTTTTTCCTCTGAAATCCCTCGGAATTTTCCGACGGAATTCCGAGGAAATAAATTTCCGAGGAAATTCCGAGGATCCCTTGTTTGTCGGAAAAGTCCTCGGAATATACCGAGGTAGAACTTCGTCGGGATAATTCCTCGGAAGTTCATCGATCGATGCGTGTTTGGACATATATACATCGATCGATAGGAGTATACCGACGGACTTTTTCCTCGGTTTATTCCGAGGAACTGTTCCCTCGGTATATTCCGAGGGATCCGTTCCTCGGAATTTTCCGAGGGAGTTGTCCCTCGGAAAATTCCGAGGGAAATGTCCCTCGCTATATTTAAAAAAAAAACGGATCGATCGATGCGTTTTTGTTCAAAAACGCATCGATCGATGTAGTGAAAAATATAATTAATTTCCTCGAAATGTAAAAAATATTAATTTTTTTGAAAAAATAAAATTTCTGAAATTTAAATTCGAAAATATGAAATTAAAAGTAAAATTGAAATCATACTAATTAATATTCAAAGTTTCACAAATAAAAATAAAACATTCCGAGATTGGGGAAAAAAAAACTACGGGTCTGGCACGTCCGGGAACACCTCGTTCGGGTACATCCTCTGCATCATCTCCATCATTTGCTGGTTCAGCCTCCTCTGTGCCTCATAGCCCGCCTGTTGAGCCGCCATCTGGGTCTCCAACAAAGATATTCGATCATCTTTGTCCTTCAACTGAGCCGTAAGTACTTCTGGATCAACAAAGGGCGGTGGTGCAGAAGAAGGAGGAACCGACCGGGTGCGACGACCCAAACCGAACAAACGTCCCTTCTTCTTTGGAACCGACTGAATAGAAAAAAGCCAAATTTAGAAATTTAAACCAAGAAATAAATGAATTGAACTTAAAAAAAAAAGAACTTACGGATTCAACGATTTCGTTGATTCGAAACCGGGACAAGTTGGTCGAAGCCGTCGAAGCGTCATCCTCGGTTTGAAGCTGAGACACTTCGTCTACCACCTGAGTTTGGACCAGGTCGACCACGTCCCTCACAAGACCGTCATCAATCTGGCCGGTCTTCTTGTTGGTATACGCCCTCCTCATTAGGGCGAGATCATCGACCGGCTCGCCATCATTTTCTTCCGCCTTGAAAAAAACATAAAATTAAAGAAACATTAGAAATTAGAAGAAATGCACAATAAATTTAAATTCTGAAACTCAAATAATTGAAGAAAAAGCGGTTGAACTTACCATGCGATCTCCGAGAGTGGCAATAGATTGAGCACCCAAGTTATGCTTGTAGATGCCCTTCCCTTTACGGTCGCTCCTGCGGTTGGTGGAGTTGGTGGAAGAAGTTTCTTTCGTCTCCTCCTTATCCCAATGCGCACACAACTCCTTCCAGACCGTGTCGTTCATCGACTTTGGGACCTTTTAATTAAAAAAAAAAGAAAAAGTTTAATAAATTAAAAAATAGTTTAATAAATTAAAAAATTGTTTAATAAATTAAATCGAACCTTATTGATTTCCCACTTCTTCTTCCACTCGTGGATCTGCTTCCCATAGTTGTCCATTACTTTATGGACGAAGTGGTGATAGATAAAGAGCGTCTCATCGGAATTCCAGTTGAACTCTTGCTGAAAAAAAAACACAATTAGTAGAAAATTTATATTAAAGATTAAAAATATAAGTAAAAAATTAGAATACTTACCGCAAACTGACGAAACCACAGAACCTGCTTGTCGGTTGGGAAGTGAGTGAAAGTCGGATGTCCACTGTCGAGGGCCGAGTACATCATACGGTTGATCCATGCGCTGATCCCGTTCCCGGATCGGTTGAACCTTATTAAAAGAACAAACGGTTAATAATGAATCCAAATTTAAAGAAAAAAAAATGTTTAATTACCATGTTTGACCCCGTCCATGTGGATACGGAGTGAGATACGGAAGATGGTCACGACCGGGCTGTTGAACCAACTCCGCAACCCTCATCACTCCCGGAGGACCCGGAGGAACAGGAGCGGATGCAGCAGCGGGAGCGAGAGGAGCATGAGCGGGTGCAGCAGAGGGAGATGTATGGTTGGAGCTGTGGGGCGAAGGGGAATCCTGAAAATGGCTGGAATCCCGAGACTGGCTCCCCGTACCACCACGACCACGACGCTGTCGAGGCCGGGTCTGATCATCATGAGACCTGTAAATTAAAAAAATATATTAAATAAATACAGAAATATATAAATTATTTTTTTTTTTTAAAAAAAAATCCCAAATAATTTAATCACAGAAAAAGATTTATATATATTAAATTTTTTAATAAATATATAAAAATAGTTCTAATAAACAAAAATAGTTTTAATAAATAAAAATTTTTAATAATTAAAATGTTTTGTAAAATCCAAAAAATCGAATTTATATAGAAATTTTTTTTTGTAAAATCCAAAAAATCGAATTTATATAGAAAAATCGTTTTGTAAAATACAAAAATCGATTTTATATACAAAAATCGATTTTATAAATACAAAAAATAAAAAAATTATAAAAAAATTCTAAATCAATTCAACAAAACAAATTATTCAACCAAATCACAATTCTAAACCTATTATACAACCAAATCACAATCCTAACCAATCACCCTAACAAAAATCTATCAAAACTACACAAAAACCTAACAAATAGAACCTAAGAGAGTGGGATAGGGTCCTTACATGATTTGTGTAAGAGAAGAGGGAGATCGCCGGAGATATCGTCGGATTTCAGGGGGAAATCGCCGGAGAGAAAGAGAGGAGTCGCGCAGAGGAAGAAGAGAGAAATGGGGAAGAAGAAGGGGCTCGTGGTTATAAAACCTAGGGTCCGACGGACATTATCCGTCGGAATTCCGTCGGAATTCTAATTTCAATTTTCGCGAAATATTTGCCCGGTAAAATGAAAATATTCCGAGGAAATTCCGACAGATAGTAAAATATCCGTCGGAATTTCCTCGGAATATTCCGAGGAAATACCGAGGAACTAGTGTTTGGGGTTTCAAAACATCAATTTTTTTTGCCGTATTTCATTTCTTATACAATTGTAATGCATACCATTGAGGATTCTTTGTATACATGAGCATAAACCATGAAATAACAAATTTCAAAACTAATTGAAAGTATTCCCTTTACCGTTCGTTAAAAGGTATAAGTGTTTCTCTTATGTTGCGAGATTTCGTTCATACAATCGGAAAAGTGTTAATTATACGGTAAGGAACAAATTTTTGACTTCATAATGAACGTAAGACACTTAATAAGGGTTATATAGGTGTTATTCAAACGGCAAAACGTTGTTTTCGGTTTAAAAACCCTATTTCCTCGGAATTTCCTCGGATTATTCCGAGGGAACTCCGACGAAACCCTCTTCTTCCTCGAAATTTCCTCGGAATATTCCGAGGAAATTCCGACGAACTAGTGTTTGGGGTTTCAAAACGTAATTTTTTTTAAAAAAACGCATCGATCGATGCGTTTTTGAACAAAAACAAATCGATCGATTACTAAGATGGCCCGGGCCGTAAGATTGTGATCGATCGATGAGAGTATCCCATCGATCTATCGACAATCTGAATTGTTCCTCGGAATTTCCTCGGAAAATCTTGTATGTTTTTTTAAAAATGCATCGATCGATGCGTTATAGAACAAAAACGCATCGATCGATTACTAGGATGGACCGGGCCGTAAGATTGTGATCGATCGATGAGAGTAACCCATCGATCTATCGACAATCTGAATTGTTCCTCGGAATTTCCTCGGAAAATCTTGTATGTTTTTTTTAAAATGCATCGATCGATGCGTTATAGAACAAAAACGCATCGATCGATTACTAGGATGGACCGGGCCGTAAGATTGTGATCGATCGATGAGAGTATCCCATCGATCGATCGACAATCTGAATTGTTCCTCGGAATTTCCTCGGAAAATCTTGTATGTTTTTTTAAAAACGCATCGATCGATGCGTTATAGAACAAAAACGCATCGATCGATTACCAAGATGGCCCGGGCCGTAAGAATGTGATCGATCGATGCGTTATAGAAACAAAACGCATCGATCGATGCGTGTTCGGAAAACAGAATTATAAGGCAAAACCCGACCTTTTTTGGATCTAAACCTTAGAACTCTCATCCCCTCCGATTTCCCCTATAATTCGCCCCCCCTTTCTCTCTCTATAATCATCCGATTTGAACAATTTTGGGCTCTATTCCACTTGATTTTTCGAGCTCTACCTGATTCCTACACTCGTCTTCACCCTAAGACAGGTATACTCCGCGAATCTCCACATTCTGAAATCGTGTTCTTGAGCAATTTTTTGGGTTTTGTGAATTTCTTATTTCCGTGTTGATTCCTTGATCAAATATGCATGAAACAGATGTTTAAACATGGAATAGAACACAATTGTCTGTGATCAACGAGTTTGGAACATGATTTGAGATGATTTAGGGATAGAGAATTTTTTTCAATTTCGTTTTTTTTTATCACAACTCGATTTTGCTTTTCATTTTCATGTTCAGCTTTGCCTTCTTAATTGATTATAACCATGTTGAGAGCAATGATTCTATTTTGTAGAGAATGAAGCGCACGAAAACATCAGCAAAGAAAAACACACAAGAAGCGGGTTCGTCACAGCTGGAGAAGCAAAGGCCAAAGAAGTGGGATAAGTCTGATACCACCCACTACAACAACATGAAGAAGGTAGCCGTTCCGGCTACACAACTAGCATGTCCTGAGACGATGACAATATTGGGAATCAAAGCAGACATTGAAGGACTGTTCCAGAACATGGGTCTAGGCCAACTATGCAACCTCAAGGAACCCACTTATCCGGAGTTGGTACGCCAGTTCATAGCATCCGCATACGTCACCCGTCCCGATGATAGCCATCAGGAAGGTTTTCTGGCATTCGTAGTGCAGAAAGTATACTATGAGGTATCTTTCACAGACCTCTGCGGACTATTTGGATTGAGTGCGGGGGAGAGGACATATGGTCTTTATTGGACTTCAGAGCTGTTGAACTTCTGGGAAACGATTGGCACAGGGGTTTATAGATCTTCTCAGGCAAAGGAGTCACTTATCCGGAGCCCAGTACTGAGATATGCGACACGCCTCATTGGCTCATTGCTATACGGGACAACCACAGCCGCATCAGTCACGCAATGGGAGTTGTGCCTCCTGTACCAAGGTGTGAGGCATTTGCTACCGGCATTTGGAAACTCTACATTCCCACCTGCTACTGCCTTCAACATGGGAGCGGTGCTGGCCGCAAACTTAGCAGGATACAAGGGGAAAGTAACCAAATCCAAGAGCAATGCATGTGGATTTGGTGCAGTGATTACTCGGATCCTTAGACATGTGGGTGTAGACTGTGAGAACCACCAGGTAGCACTGGACAGATCGAACAACATTGCTTGGAACTACCTGGATGTCATTTCTCTAGTAAGTAAGGAGTTCATAGCTGGTCCCCACTCGAGGATCGATCGGGATGGTCCTTACGTCTACGTATTCCAGGACCGAGCGAAGAAAACACTCTACTGCCACCTGCCTCAGATCGGCCTGACTGCTCTACTTTCAGAGGCTGCAGTTGAGTTTCTACCCCCTGCTACCGCACTAGTAGACAAGCCATCCTTCTTCACGCCAAAATATCAGACCAAAGGCAAGGGCGTGGTTGATGAAGAAGGACAAGATGAGGCTGCACAAGCCATTCCAGATGATTCACAACCCCATCAGCTACTCCCATCAGACTCCAGCCAGTACAAGCTGCAAGAGCTTCCACCGAACGCCACTTCGCGCCAGCAACAACATTGGAGAGATCAGAGCATAAAGACAAACAACGACATGCTACACAAGATCTGGGCTGCCATTTCACGTATCAGGCCGTGTCGTTGCCAAAAGGATGATGTAGTTCATCGGGACAACTCTCCATCCAGCTCTGGTTCGGGTTCGAGTGGTACACACAGGGTAAGAAAGAGGTCCAAGAGACCCAACGATGCAGGAACATCTGGAGCAGGAGACGAGGAGTAGGAGCTATCACCGGCTATTTTATTTTCTTTTCTATTCTAACGTTTTATGGTCTTATTTTCTGTTAATTTTGAACTGAGTTTTTTTTTAGGTTTCTTAATTATGAGTTCGTATTTCTTTTACATGGTTTCTTTGTTTTATTTGGTTGTGTTTTGTGTAGCTTTTAATTCGTATTCAGCTTTGCCTTGCTAGATAAACCAAATAACTATTATCCAAGGAAAGAGGTTATATCAAGTGTTCCTCGGAATTTCCTCGGTATTTCTTAAAAAAAAAAAAAATAAGTTCAATGGTAGTCTGTTTCCGAGTCATCATCACCAGATGAATCTGAATCTGGATCTTGGTGAAACTCTCCAATTACTGGTTCATCCTCTACGTGAACGACGGCTTCCTCTCCAAAGTCGGTTAAATCGACTACAAGGCCAACTCCAGCTAAATCTTCTGCTGCACTACAGTTGCCGGATGTGCTTGGTTGTAGTGGGTCTTCCAGCTCAGAACTTCCCTGAACTCGGCCTCTCGGGTTGAGTCTTGTAACAGTAACCCATGGATCATCTCTGTTCCTTACCCGGGGGTACTTGATATAACAAACCTGTAACATTTAGAAAAATTATAAATTAATACACATGATGATGAATCATTCTGAATAATTAACATTTAATTACCTGATCGGCCTGGGAAGCAAGAATGAAAGGATCATAATATTGCAGCTTTCGCCTCGAATTTACTGATATAACACCAAATGCATCTGTTCTCACACCTCGATCTGGGGTGTTGTCGTGCCAATCACAATAGAAAACAGTACAGCGCAATCCAACCATGCCCAAATACTTGATTTCCAAAATCTCATGTATGTGTCCGTAGTATACATCATCTCCTGATGCAGAACAAACGCCAGCATCATAAGTCGTACTCGAACGTCTCCTCTTCTGAGTTGTGAATGCATATCCTCGAGTACAAAATCTCGGATATGACTTCACAACAAAGTTTGGTCCAACGACCATCTCACGTATCCAATCGTCAAATGTTTCACCTCTGGCCAAACCAGCAGACACCTATTAATAGCACATATATATATATTATATCAATAAATGTGAATTAGTATAAATATGTGATAAAATATATTTTAATTTGTTTAAAGCACTCACATAAGTAAACATCCATCCAGTAAATTCTCTCTGCTTCATTTCTTCTAGTTCGTCCTCTGTGGCGTATCTATACTCGAACCGCTTTTCTGCCATGAAAATCCTGTATATGATGACAATAATGTAATTAATTAAGATTTAAATTTCAACTTGTTAAAATAAAAATTTGTAAGCTCATTTATTTACCTCTCATATTGAAGAACGTCTTCGCAGTTGGTGAGCAAATATGTTTGCAAATGACTGCGCTCCTGCTCAGTAAGTCGACGGTCCTTTGGTTTTCCGCTAAGTCGTCCAACGTCTGTGAAAATGTCTGGAACCGTAACATGATATGTTGCCCGTTCGCCTCTATCATCATGCCGAGCAGGTCTTCTGTTTTTGGTCTGAACTTCTGCTGGAAAGTAGTACTCGGCAAAGTTTGAAGTTTCTTCATTGATCATCTGTGCGACTATAGAACCTTCCACCCTACTTAAATTTTTCACCATCTTCTTCAAATGGAACATATACCGCTCATACAGATACATCCATCTATACTGCACAGGACCACCAAGTTCCAATTCTCTTGCCAGGTGAATAACAAGATGCTCCATAACATCAAAAAATGAGGGAGGAAATATCTTCTCAAGGTTGCACTGAATCACGGCTATGTTAGTCTTCAAATTTTCAATACCTTCAAGAGTCACTGATCTCGTGCATAAATCGCGGAAGAAACCACTTATCCCTGCAATTGCTTCATGAACATTTCGTGGTAATATTTCCTTGAAGGCGAACGGAAGGAGGCGCTGCATCATTACATGGCAATCGTGGCTTTTCAAGCCAGTAAACTTTCCTTCCTTTCTGTCGATACAGTTACGCAAATTTGATGCGTAACCGTCTGGAAATTCCACATCGTTTGAAATCCAATCAAAGAACGCATCTTTTCCCGCTGCATCAAGTCGGTATATGGGAAAAGGAGCCCTACCATTCTCATCAACATGAAGTTCTGAACGAGCACATATATCGACTAAATCCAGTCTTGACTTCAAATTATCCTTTGTTTTACCTTGAACATTAAGGATCGTGTTCATGAGATTGTCAAAAAAGTTCTTCTCAATATGCATGACATCTAAATTATGCCTTAGCAGATGATCCTCCCAGTATGGCAGATCCCAGAAAATACTTTTTTTGTGCCAGTTATGTAGTTCTCCAACAGCATCTACCGGAAAACGCTCATGTCCACCGACTTCTGGCGTCCTTTCTGCACCAAAATCTCTTAGTTGTATCTTCAAATCTTTCCCACAAATTTCCGGAGGTGGACTGTCAAACACCCTCTTGTTCTTCGTAAACAAATTCCTACTCCTACGATATGGATGATCAGGTGGTAGGAATCTCCTGTGACAGTCAAACCAACACGTTTTCCTTCCGTGCTTTAGTTGGAAAGCATCAGTGTTATCTTGACAATATGGACATGATAGCCTTCCATGCGTTGTCCATCCAGACAACATACCATATGCTGGAAAATCACTTATTGTCCACATTAGTACTGCCCGCATTTGAAAGTTTTCTTTACACGAAACATCGTATGTTTCAGCACCTTGAGCCCATAGTTGTTGCAACTCATATATTAGTGGCTGAAGAAACACATCAAGTGATCTCTTAGGATGCTCTGGTCCGGGAACGAGAATCGAGAGAAACAAAAACTCTCGTCGCAAGCACAAGTTTGGGGGGAGGTTGTATGGTGTAAGAATGACGGGCCATAGAGAATACTGTCTTCCACTCTTGCCAAACGGACTGAAACCATCAGTACATAATCCAAGGTAGACATTTCTTCTCTCATACGCAAAGTCGGGATACTTTGATTGGAAATGCTTCCACGCTTTTGCATCTGAAGGATGTCTGATCTCACCATCTGTTGAGTGCTCCGCATGCCATCTCATTGGTTGCGCTGTGCGTTCAGACAGATACAACCTCTGCAACCTTTCCGTCAAAGGTAAATACCACATCCTTTTATATGGCACTGGAACTCTTCCAATTGTATCTTTATAACGAGGCTTTCCACAAAATTTGCATGTAACCCGCTGTTCATCCACCCTCCAATAAATCATGCAGTTGTCGCTGCATACATCTATTACCTGATACGATAAACCAAGACCAGCTACGAGTTTCTGAACCTCGTAGTATGAACCAGGAGCTACATTATCCTCGGGTAGAATACCTTTTACAAAATCAGCAATCGCATCCACACAGTCTTCAGCCAAATTATAATCTGTTTTAATGCCCATCAATCTTGTAGCAGATGATAAAGCTGAATGACCATCTCTGCAACCTTCGTACAATGGTTGCTTTCCAGCATCCAACATATCATAAAATCTCCTAGCTTCTGCATTGGGTAAATCTTCCCCTCTAAAATGATCATTTACCATCTGCTCAGTACCTACACCATAATCTACATCCGTTCTAATTGGTTCTTCTAATCTAACCGCTGGCTGAGGTTCACTAGTACTACCATGTTCATAATCAGTTTCCCCATGATGATACCAAATTTTGTAACTTCGTGTAAACCCACTCAAATATAGATGAGTCCAAACATCCCACTCTTTAATAACCTTTCTATTTTTACAATTAGAGCAAGGACATCTTAACATACCTGTTTTTGCTTCCGGTTGTCGGTGAACTAACCCCATGAATTCAGTTATACCTCGTTGGTATTCTTCCGTAAGCAATCTCGTGTTCGGATCCAAATGAGGTCGATCGATCCAAGAACGAAAATAATTTGAAGAAGACATATTTTTTATGAATCAAATTCGTGTGTAAATAGAGTAAGAGGGAGGATGAAGATATGAAGTGAATGAAGAGGAAGAGGAGTGCTTGTATTTATAGTTTAAATCCTGCCGACATACCGAGGAAATTCCGACGGAATTCCGACGGACAAAACTAGTTCGTCGGAATTTCCTCGGAATTTTGTAAAATCCCCCAACGGCTCTCCAACGGCTATAATATTTCCTCGGAATTCATCGGTTTTTTCCGAGGAACAGAGTTTTCCTCGGAATTTCCTCGGAATATTACGACGGACTGTAGTTTCCTCGGAATCCCGTCGGTATATTCCGAGGAAATTCCGAGGAAACCCAATTTTGTGTTTCCTCGGAATTTCCTCGGAAATTCCTCGATATATTCCGAGGATTTCATTTTCCGTCGGAATGTCCGTCAGAATATCGCTGTTTTCTTGTAGTGTAAGAACCGATTTGTACCCGACTTAAAAACAAGTATATCTAAAACTATGATGTTTTTGTGTTCTATTTTATATATATTATTTTATGATTTAGTTGAAATATCTTTTGTTAACAACATTTGTTATTATTTTTTAACATTTTTAAAGTAATATAAAGCTTTAAAATGTAAAATTTAGAGTTTTAAAATATTTTATTTTAATTATTAATAGTTTTATTTAAGTTGTTTTGTAAAATTTTAGATATATATGACAAATATTCAACTAAAGTTGATGGAATTGGGTATATCATGTCCTTTTCAGATCCTAAATATCCGAACCCGACCTGGACCCGAAAAATTGAAGGTATTTTATGGGTATTTTAATTATAGACCCGAACCGACCAGGACCCGAGAAGAACCGACCCGAATCCGAACCAAAAATTTCTAAGTAGGTATTGGGTCTAAATATTTAGGACCCGAAAAAACCCGGACCCAAAAGGAACCGGCCCGAACCCGACCCGAAGATCCGAACACACAGGACTACATGCCACTCTTACATTTATGCATAAAATAATTAATTAATATTGATTAAAAATATTATCCAATCGTATTACATCATCTAATGTCCAGTCCTTTGCAGCATTTAATACCTTATACTATCTACATATATCCTATATTCTCTCTGCGATTGTATCTGGGTTTACTTTCCTCTTTTTGTTGCTTCTTAATAAAACCAGACAAACGTTTTTTTTTTAAGATATAGTTATATGTTCAAACCAAACTTTAATCAAAGACCGGTGCGTCTTGGTTTTACATTAACAGCCGTGTTTTACATTAACAGCCGTGTTTTTAGTATTTAAGTATCTAACTATATTGAAACCTTTCACATTTATTCTAATTCTCACATTTTCTTAAAACATATCAAAATAACTCAACACAATTCAGCCCCAGTTTACTAATTTTAATGCAGATATATTTTCTATTTTTTTAAAAAAAAAATATGTATAAAGTGTGAATAATTTAGAGAATAATTAATTAAATTATAAGTACTCTATTCAAACTATAAAATTATTGATAATTTTCTTCCCAACTTTTAAATTTTATCTATTTGATTACCTTAGTTAAATAGTTTTATATCAAATATTATAAAACAGATTGACATTCATTTAACAACTGATAAGGTATATAACATATATGAATATAAAGTTTTTGAGAATAAAGTACGTAAACAATATTATTGTTAATTTAGACAATCTATACCATCAAATTTTAAATAAATAATTTAATAATTTATGATATATACCAAATTTTTGTCTATACAAAAAATGAAAAACATTCACTCTTATGCACCGATTACAAATTTCTTAATCATCTGGCAAATAATGTTATGCTGGAGAAAATTTAATGTTTTTAATTATTTTTTAATTAGGTGAGCAATTGAAAAAAAAATCCGCTTTTAAAGTGCGGATCAAAATTTAGTTTATATTATTTTTATTTACAACTTTGTATTTTATTACATTTTCTATTGTGCCTTATTATTTGTTTCCAATATATGTATTATTTCTAAATGATTTTAACAATATATCATATCCCATTATAGCATTCTCTTTTGATCAAAAACAACAAACAATATGACAATGAAATATTTTAATGATACCGTTGTGTATTGCTAAATTTTAAAAGAATCTGATAATAGTATTTTAGTTGAAAATATCTATGTTAAATTAAAAAAAGTGTAATGCACTCTTATGTTTATGTCACAGTAGTGGAACCTAATACAAATAAAATCTACTACTGTCACTATACACTAAATACATCATAAAATTTTCATGCAAATGTAAAATAATAAATAAAATTCAGAAATAATGATATATATTGAAAAATTTAAGAAATTACAAAAGAAACATTCCGCGTTTTCAAAACGCGGGTCAGAATCTAGTTATTACTTAAAATAGTGTTATATTTACTGTTTATCCATGTAAATTACAAATGATTCAAAACTAATAATCAAGTAAAAATATATTAATGAATTACTACGATTTAGTTTGGTCATAAATAGTTATTTACATGCATAAAATTTCAGAATATTACTGATTATGTTCACTTATGCAACTCCGGACTAACAACACTGTTTTATTTGTTTCCTAAAATAACATACATAAAATTTGGCGTAATTTTATGAAAATATATTATGAATACAAGACAATAAATCAAATTAAATGCAGCTAATAAATTTAATCGGATTTTAACTTTTTTAAGAACATGAAACATTAATCTTCAGTTGAGATGAAAACAAGCAATCTCATATATCCGAAAATAATTGATCAAATTAGGTATAAGCAAAATCAGGTGTTTCTTTTTTTTTAAAATATAAATTTTTATTCATACATATAAATTAAAAAGGCTTAATATTAAAATATTATACAAATATAATAAATTATATATTTTTGAAATATTTACATACTTGCATGAGCGCGGGAGTTCAGCTAGTTGAATTTTGTTATAAGTTTGCTTATAATATAATTTTAAAGTGTATGACAAATAATTTTGTTAAAGAAGAAAAGTTTAAAGTCACTTTATATGTGAAAGTGAAATTTTGTTAAAAGTTTTCTTATAATATAATTTTAAAGTGTATGACAAATAATTTTGTTAAAGAAGAAAAATTTAAACTCACATCTGAAAGCGACAAATTGAAACTAGTTTTTTTCTGAAATGATTTTAGTTACGCTTCAAAGCAAAGAAAGCTGAGGTTAAAACCAATTTGCCCATTTCATCCATACCGGTGAATATGCTCTTTTCTAGTCAGTAAACATCTCTCATCCTGACTTCCGTCCTTCTTATATCTTCCAGGCTTTTTGCGGTCCAAGCTATGACAGTCTCATACCCGAATAAGATGATCAAATGAGATTAAGAAAATATATCCGATTTTTTTTTTATATTTCAGGTATTTTTTTTTTCAGAATTTTCAACTTTGTATATATTTCTGGTATTTTTTGAATTTTCAAATATATTTTTATTTTTTCGGTTGATTTTTTTGTTATATTTTCAGGTACTTTATATATAAATCTCATTTGTCATTGAATCAAATTATGTAAGAAAATAAGAAAATATATTTGTTTCTGAATGATTTAGAAAATTTTATAATAGATGCAAAGTTTACTTTAATATATTTTGTTATCCCCTATATATTAAAAGAAAAGCATTACAAGATTTGAGTTAGCCATGTGTCATCACCACAATGAGTTTTAGAATCCTTAGAGAAATAAGTTGGTTCATCTAAATATATAATAAGATTTTTATTAAACTAACCATAAATTTATTATTAATGTTCTTCATTATTTCTTTAAATAAAAATTATGGAATTACCTAATGTGGCTAAAGTATATATGAAAATTAATTATTTTGACTAATAAATATTTAATAAAAATTATTGTAACCTATATCATAATTTTTTAATTTAAAATTAATAAAATATATTAAAAAACCACATTAACCATTTAATAAAATTTTAGATTTTTCTGTATATGTTATATTTTTATTTTTTTAAACGACTATAAATTACTAAAACTGTTAAAAGTTTCACATTAAAATTTTTGTGATCCATACTTTAAAATTTTTGTTATGATAAGATACAAATGATTATAAAATTATATAAGTAGGAAGTATAATTTTATTAATATTAAGATTAAAAGATATATGTATATTAATATCTTTTAAATTAAACTATATAGTATATATTATATACCATAAATATACATAAATATTTTAATTTCGAAATTTGCTTTGAACAAAACAAAAATTGATAAAAGTTTTGAACAAATATTGACAACTTAATATTAAATTTTAAACTTTGCATTGATTTTTTTTTTATCAAAAATATAAATTACTAAAATTATTAATCCCACAAAAATTTTTTTGTTGTAAGTGATTTTAAGTTTTTGTTATAAAAATATACAAATAATAACCGATGCCGAACTGAACCAATGACTTTTCGGTTTAATTCGACAGATTTTTCTTAATCCGAGATAACCGGAAAACCGTACTAACCGAACCAAAGTATCCGGAATAACTGTACTCGCAGGCCTACTCTAAACCGTCGCCTCCTCCATTTACAAATTGGGGGCCTATTTACATATAAAAATTTTTAAAAATTTTGGGGGCCCAAGGCGAATGTTTCATTGGGCTTGGCCCAGGGCCGGCCCTGAACGAACCCTAAGTCTCACGTGCTTAGGTAAAACCGTAAAAGTTGTTGGAGAAGAAAGGAAAGGTACATTCTTTCTTTACTATTGGGCTTTTGTACTCTACTAAAACATTAAGACCATGTTCGTTTTTTTATCTAAATATTCAGACGCAAATATACAAATATTGTCGTTTGGACACTGTTCAAGATGCTGCATGTAAATATAAAATTTACCAAAACCGTAAGAACGTGTGTTCCCACCAAAACCGTAAGAACATGTGTTCTTTTCGAAACCGTAACATTATTTTTTTGTTAAAAACCGTAAAATTAAGTTTTCCTTCAAAACCATAAGATCATGTTTTCTCACCATAACCATAAAATCGTTTTTCGTCAAAACCATAAACCAAGTTATTCTCCAAAACCATGAAATCATATTATCCCATCAAAATCTCAAAATTTCAAAATTTCAAAATTGAATTTTCCGCCAAACAGCAAAATTATGTTAATTTAATTTTTAAGATATATAAATTTGTTTAGGAGATAATTTTTGTTAATTTATTTTTACATTAATAATTTTCTAAAGAGCTAACATATACTTCTTTAAAGGGGTTTTCTCTTTATATTGACTAAGATTATTTGATATGGATTCTCGTTTTTGATATATATATTTATGTTAGTTTGTATGTTAATTTTTCAGATATTTAAGTATTGATATTAAGTTAATTTCTAATTTCTAATTTACCTTACTTTATATTGACTTCTATTTATATTAAGAAAAAAATATTTTTGAAATTACTATCATTTTGGAAAATAATAAAATTAAAATTAAAAAAACATACAAGATTTTCCGAGGAAATTCCGAGGAACAATTCAGATTGTCGATAGATCGATGGGATACTCTCATCGATCGATCACAATCTTACGGCCCGGGCCATCTTAGTAATCGATCGATTTGTTTTTGTTCAAAAACGCATCGATCGATGCGTTTTTTTAAAAAAAATTACGTTTTGAAACCCCAAACACTAGTTCGTCGGAATTTCCTCGGAATATTCCGAGGAAATTTCGAGGAAGAAGAGGGTTTCCTCGGAGTTCCCTCGGAATAATCCGAGGAAATTCCGAGGAAATAGGGTTTTTAAACCGAAAACAACGTTTTGCCGTTTGAATAACACCTATATAACCCTTATTAAGTGTCTTACGTTCATTATGAAGTCAAAAATTTGTTCCTTACCGTATAATTAACACTTTTCCGATTGTATGAACGAAATCTCGCAACATAAGAGAAACACTTATACCTTTTAACGAACGGTAAAGGGAATACTTTCAATTAGTTTTGAAATTTGTTATTTCATGGTTTATGCTCATGTATACAAAGAATCCTCAATGGTATGCATTACAATTGTATAAGAAATGAAATACGGCAAAAAAAATTGATGTTTTGAAACCCCAAACACTAGTTCCTCGGTATTTCCTCGGAATATTCCGAAGAAATTCCGACGGATATTTTACTATCCGTCGGAATTTCCTCGGAATATTTTCATTTTACCGGGCAAATATTTCGCGAAAATTGAAATTAGAATTCCGACGGAATTCCGACGGATAATGTCCGTCGGACCCTAGGTTTTATAACCACGAGCCTCTTCTTCTTCCCCATTTCTCTCTTCTTCCTCTGTGCCTCCTCTCCCTCCTCTCCGGCGAAAACCCCCTTCTCTCCGACGATATCTCCGGCGATCTCCCTCTTCTCTTACACAAATCATGTAAGGACCCTATCCCACTCTCTTAGGTTCTATTTGTTAGGTTTTTGTGTAGTTTTGATAGATTTTTGTTAGGGTGATTGGTTAGGATTGTGATTTGGTTGTATAATAGGTTTAGAATTGTGATTTGGTTGAATAATTTGTTTTGTTGAATTGATTTAGAATTTTTTTATAATTTTTTTATTTTTTGTATTTATAAAATCGATTTTTGTATATAAAATCGATTTTTGTATTTTACAAAACGATTTTTCTATATAAATTTGATTTTTTGGATTTTACAAAAAAAAATTCTATATAAATTCGATTTTTTGGATTTTACAAAACATTTTAAATATCTATAAAACTTTTTTGTGATTAAATACTATTATTTGGGATTTAAAAATATGTTTCATATATATATATATTATTAAAACTATTTTTGTAATTATTAAACAATTTTTATTTATTAAAACTATTTTTGTTTATTAGAACTATTTTTATATATTTATTAAAAAAATTTAATATATATAAATCTTTTTCTGTGATTAAATTATTTGGGATTTTTTTTTAATAAAAAAAATTAATTTATATATTTCTGTATTTATTAAATATATTTTTTTTAATTTACAGGTCTCATGATGATCAGACCCGGCCTCGACAGCGTCGTGGTCGTGGTGGTACGGGGAGCCAGTCTCGGGATTCCAGCCATTTTCAGGATTCCCCTTCGCCCCACAGCTCCAACCATACATCTCCCTCTGCTGCACCCGCTCATGCTCCTCTCGCTCCCGCTGCTGCATCCGCTCCTGTTCCTCCGGGTCCTCCGGGAGTGATGAGGGTTGCGGAGTTGGTTCAACAGCCCGGTCGTGACCATCTTCCGTATCTCACTCCGTATCCACATGGACGGGGTCAAACATGGTAATTAAACATTTTTTTTCTTTAAATTTGGATTCATTATTAACCGTTTGTTCTTTTAATAAGGTTCAACCGATCCGGGAACGGGATCAGCGCATGGATCAACCGTATGATGTACTCGGCCCTCGACAGTGGACATCCGACTTTCACTCACTTCCCAACCGACAAGCAGGTTCTGTGGTTTCGTCAGTTTGCGGTAAGTATTCTAATTTTTTACTTATATTTTTAATCTTTAATATAAATTTTCTACTAATTGTGTTTTTTTTTCAGCAAGAGTTCAACTGGAATTCCGATGAGACGCTCTTTATCTATCACCACTTCGTCCATAAAGTAATGGACAACTATGGGAAGCAGATCCACGAGTGGAAGAAGAAGTGGGAAATCAATAAGGTTCGATTTAATTTATTAAACAATTTTTTAATTTATTAAACTATTTTTTAATTTATTAAACTTTTTCTTTTTTTTTTTAATTAAAAGGTCCCAAAGTCGATGAACGATACGGTCTGGAAGGAGTTGTGTGCGCATTGGGATAAGGAGGAGACGAAAGAAACTTCTTCCACCAACTCCACCAACCGCAGGAGCGACCGTAAAGGGAAGGGCATCTACAAGCATAACTTGGGTGCTCAATCTATTGCCACTCTCGGAGATCGCATGGTAAGTTCAACCGCTTTTTCTTCAATTATTTGAGTTTCAGAATTTAAATTTATTGTGCATTTCTTCTAATTTCTAATGTTTCTTTAATTTTATGTTTTTTTTCAAGGCGGAAGAAAATGATGGCGAGCCGGTCGATGATCTCGCCCTAATGAGGAGGGCGTATACCAACAAGAAGACCGGCCAGATTGATGACGGTCTTGTGAGGGACGTGGTCGACCTGGTCCAAACTCAGGTGGTAGACGAAGTGTCTCAGCTTCAAACCGAGGATGACGCTTCGACGGCTTCGACCAACTTGTCCCGGTTTCGAATCAACGAAATCGTTGAATCCGTAAGTTCTTTTTTTTTTAAGTTCAATTTATTTATTTCTTGGTTTAAATTTCTAAATTTGGCTTTTTTCTATTCAGTCGGTTCCAAAGAAGAAGGGACGTTTGTTCGGTTTGGGTCGTCGCACCCGGTCGGTTCCTCCTTCTTCTGCACCACCGCCCTTTGTTGATCCAGAAGTACTTACGGCTCAGTTGAAGGACAAAGATGATCGAATATCTTTGTTGGAGACCCAGATGGCGGCTCAACAGGCGGGCTATGAGGCACAGAGGAGGCTGAACCAGCAAATGATGGAGATGATGCAGAGGATGTACCCGAACGAGGTGTTCCCGGACGTGCCAGACCCGTAGTTTTTTTTTCCCCAATCTCGGAATGTTTTATTTTTATTTGTGAAACTTTGAATATTAATTAGTATGATTTCAATTTTACTTTTAATTTCATATTTTCGAATTTAAATTTCAGAAATTTTATTTTTTCAAAAAAATTAATATTTTTTACATTTCGAGGAAATTAATTATATTTTTCACTACATCGATCGATGCGTTTTTGAACAAAAACGCATCGATCGATCCGTTTTTTTTTTAAAATATAGCGAGGGACATTTCCCTCGGAATTTTCCGAGGGACAACTCCCTCAGAAAATTCCGAGGAACGGATCCCTCGGAATATACCGAGGGAACAGTTCCTCGGAATAAACCGAGGAAAAAGTCCGTCGGTATACTCCTATCGATCGATGTATATATGTCCAAACACGCATCGATCGATGAACTTCCGAGGAATTATCCCGACGAAGTTCTACCTCGGTATATTCCGAGGACTTTTCCGACAAACAAGGGATCCTCGGAATTTCCTCGGAATTCCGTCGGAAAATTCCGAGGGATTTCAGAGGAAAAAAGAAATTCCGAGGAATTATTTCCGACGACGTATTTCGTCGGAATTGCGTCGGAATAACGATATTCCGACGAAATTCCGACGATTTTTTCCCTCATAATCCTTGATGTTTTCTTGTAGTGAAAATCAAAAACTTCGCCAAGGACATCTGTTTTTAATAAGAAACAATCTAGATAAGTTTATAGAGTACATTACACATTACTAATTCGCTTGAATATAATTATATAGAATACATTTTGATTGAGCAAAAAAAGAGAGTACATTTAGAAAATCGTTATGGACATCAAGAAAAATGCTTTCAGTGTTCCATTGACAATATCATCACATCTCGCAAGACAAATAAATTTTTACACCCTACAGAATCAAACAGTTTGTATTTAAGTACAAAACTATTTGTAGTGTAGAGAAGTAATGTGCATTCATATACAGAGAAGTAACTTACTGTTTGGTAAGCAAGAATACATTCAAGTGTCTCCCCCCCATAAATTGTGTTTTGCTTCCACGAGTTTTATACGGTTTTACATTAAGTAGTAGACTAGTAGGTGTAACATTTTTTGGTTCGCCATTTCTAGGGGTGTTTTGAGAATTTGATTGTGAATTGTCATTCACTACAAGAAAACAGCGTAATTCTGACGGAAAATAAGATCCTCGGAATATTCCGACGAATTTCTGAGGAAATTCCGAGAAAACCCAAAATATACCGATGAAATACCGAGGAAATCATATTCCTCGGAAAACACCGACGAATATCCGAGGATATATTATAGCCGTTAGAGAGCCGTTGGGGGATTTTAAAAATTCCGAGGAAATTCCGAGGAAAGAGCCGTTGCCGTCGGTATTCCGTTGGAATTTCCTCAGTACTGTCGGCAGCATTTCATCTATAAATACCCGCACCCCCAACCTCTTCATTCACTCCATTTCTTCATCCTCTCACATACTATATTTACACACGAATTTGATTGAAAAAAGCATGTCTTCTTCAAATTATTATCGTTCTTGGATCGATCGACCTCATTTGGATCCGAACACGGGATTGCTTACGGAAGAATACCAATGAGGTATAACCGAATTCATGAGGTTAGTTCAACGACAACCGGAAGCAGAAACGGGTATGTTAAGATGTTCTTGCTCTAATTGTAAAAATATAAAGATTATTAAAGAGTGGGATGTTTGGACTCATCTATATTTGAATGGGTTTACACGAAGTTACAAAATTTGGTATCATCATGGAGAAACTGATTATGAATATGGTAGTACTAGCGAACCTCAGCTTGCGGTTAGGTTAGAAGAACCAATTAGAATGAATGTAGATTATGGTGTAGGTACTGAGCAGATGGTAAATGATCATTTTAGAGAGGAAGATTTACCCAATGCAGAAGCTATGAGATTTTATGATATGTTGGATGCTGGAAAGCAACCCTTGTACCAAGGTTGCAGAGATGGTCATTCAGCTTTATCATCTGCAACAAGACTGATGGGCATTAAAACATATTATAATTTGGATGAAGACTGTGTGGATGCGATTGCTGATTTTGTAAAAGATATTCTACCTGAGGATAATGTAGCCCCTGGTTCATACTACGAGGTTCAGAAATTGGTAGCTGGTCTTGGTTTATCGTATAAGGTAATAGATGTATGCAGCGATAACTGCATGATTTATTGGAGGACGGATGAACATCGGGCTACATGCAAATTTTGTGGAAAGGCTCGTTATAAAGATACGAGTGAAAGAGTTCCAGTGCCATTTAAAAGGATGTGGTATTTGCCTTTGACGGAAAGGTTGCAGAGGTTGTATCAGTCTGAACGCACAACGCAACCAATGAGATGGCATGCGGAGCATTCAACAAATGGTGAGATTAGACATCCTTCAGATGCAAAAGCGTGGAAGCATTTCCAATCAAAATACCCCAACTTTGCGTATGAGAGAAGAAATGTCTACCGTGGATTATGTACTGATGGTTTCAGCCCGTTTGGCAAGAGTGGAAGACAGTATTCTCTATGGTCAGTCATTCTTACACCATACAACTTACCGCCAAACTTGTGCTTGCGACGAGAGTTTTTGTTTCTCTCCATTCTCGTTCCCGGACCAGAGCATCCTTAGAGATCACTTGATGTGTTTCTTCAGCCACTAATATATGAGTTGCAACAACTATGGGCTCAAGGTGCTGAAACATACGATGTTTCATGTAAAGAAAACTTTCAAATGCGGGCAGTACTTATGTGGACAATAAGTGATTTTCCAGCATATGGTATGTTATCTGGATGAACAACGCATGGAAGGCTATCATGTCCATATTGTCAAGATAACACTGATGCTTTCCAACTAAAACACGGAAGGAAAACGTGTTGGTTTGACTGTCACAGGAGATTCCTACAACCTGATCATCCATATCGTAGGAGTAGGAATTTGTTTACGAAGAATAAGAGGGTGTTTGACAGTTCACCTCCAGAAATTTGTGGGGCAGATTTGTCGACACAACTAAGAGATTTTGGTGCAGAAAGGACGCAAGACCTAGGTGGACATGTGCATTATCCGGTAGATGCTGTTGGAGAACTACATAACTGGCACAAAAAGAGTATTTTCTGGGATCTGCCATACTGGAAGGATCATCTGCTGAGGCATAATTTAGATGTCATGCATATTGAGAAGAACTTTTTTGACAATCTCATGAACACGATCCTTAACGTTCAAGGTAAAACAAAGGATAATTTGAAGTCAAGACTGGATTTAGTCGATATATATGCTCGTTCTGAACTTCATGTTGATGAGAATGATAGGGCTCCTTTTCCCATATACCGACTTGATGCAGAGGGAAAAGATGCGTTCTTTGATTGGATTTCAAACGATGTGGAATTTCCAGACGGTTACGCATCTAATTTGCGTAACTGTGTCGACAGAAAGGAAAGAAAGTTTATCGGCTTAAAGAGTCATGATTGCCATGTAATCATGCAGCACCTCCTTTCGTTTGCCTTCAAGGAACTATTACCACAGAATGTTCATGAAGCAATTGCAGGGATTAGTGCTTTCTTCCGCGATTTATGCACGAGATCAGTGACTCTTGAAGGTACTGAAAATTTGAAGACTAACATAGCTGTGATTCAGTGCAACCTTGAGAAGATATTTCCTCCATCATTTTTTGATGTTATGGAGCATCTTGTTATTCACCTGGGAAGAGAATTGGAACTTGGTGGTCCTGTGCAGTATAGATGGATGTATTTGTATGAGCGGTATATGTACCATTTGAAGAAGATGGTGAAAAATTATAGTAGGGTGGAAGGTTCTATAATCGCACAGATGATAAATTCAGAAACTTCAAACTTTGCCGAGTTCTACTTTCCAGCAGAAGTGCAGGCCAAAAACAGAAGACCTGCTCGGCATGATGATAGAGGCGAACGAGCAACATATCATGTTACGGTTCCAGACATCTTCACAGATGTTGGACGACTTAGCGAAAAACCAAAGGACCGTCGACTTACTGAGCAGGAGCGCAGTCATTTGCAAACATATTTGCTCACCAACTGCGAAGATGTTCTTCAATATGAGAGGTAAATAAATTAGCTTACAAATTTTGTTTTAACAAGTTGAAATTTAAATCTTAATTAATTAAATTATTGTCAACATATGTACAAGATTTTCATGGCAGAAAAGCGGTTCGAATATAGATACGCCACAGAGGAGGAACTTGAAGAACTGAAGCAGAGAGAATTTTCTGGATGGATGCTTACTTATGTGAGTGCTTTAAACAAATTAAAATATTATTTATCACATATTTATATTAATTCACATATATTGATATAACATATATATGTGCTATTAATAGGTGTCTGCTGGTATGACCAGAGGTGAAACATTTGACGATTGGGTATGCGAGATGGTGTGTGGAGCAGAGTATGTTGTGAAGTCATATCCGAGATTTTGTACTCGAGGATATGCATTCACAACTCAAAAGAGGAGACGTTCGAGTACGACTTATGATGCTGGCGTTTGTTCTGCATCTGGAGATGATGTATACTACGGAAACATACGGGAGATTAAGGAAATCAAGTATCCGGGCATGGTTGGATTGTGCTGTACTGTTTTCTATTGTGATTGGTACGACAACACTCCAGATCGAGGTGTGAGAACAAATGCATTTGGTGTTGCATCAGTACATTCGAGGCGAAAGTTGCAATATTATGATCCTTTCATTCTTGCTTCTCGGGCCGATCAGGTAATTAAATATACATATATCAATTATTCATAATGATTCATCATCATGTGTATTAATAACACTTATTTACAAATTAAATAATTTTTTTAATGTTACAGGTTTGTTATATCAAGTACCCCCGAGTTAGGAACAGAGATGATCCATGGGTCACTGTAACATCACTCAACCCGAGAGGCCGAGTTCAGGGAAGTTCTGAGCTGGAAAACCCACTACAACCAAACACATCCGGTAACTTAAGTGCAGCAGAAGATTTAGCTGCAGTTGGCCTTGTAGTCGGTTTAACCGACTTTGGAGAGGAAGTCGTCGTTCACGTAGAGGATGAACCAGAGATTGGAGAGTTTCACCAAGATCCAGATTCAGATTCATCTGGTGATGATGACTCGGAAACAGTGTAGCATCGCCTTTTTTTTTAATATAAGAATACCGAGGAAATTCCGAGGGATAATAGGATTTAGGGATTTCCTCGGAATAGTCCGAGACTTTTCCGACGATTTAGGGCTTTTCTTTTAGGGTTTATGTTTCCTCGGAATATTCCGAGTCTTTTCCGAGGAAGTAGAGTTTTTAAACCGAAAGCAACGTTTTGCAGTTTGAATAACACTTATATAACCCTTAATAAGTGTCTTAGACTGATTATGAAGTCAAAAATTTGTTCCTTACCCTATAATAAACACCTTCCGATTGTATGAACGAAATCCCCACAGCATAAGAGAAACACTTATACACTTTAATGAACGGTAAAGGGAATACTTACAATTCGTTTTGAAATTTTGTTATTTCAAAGTTTATGATCATCTATACAAAAATTCCTCAGTGGTACGCATTGCATTTGTATAAGAAATGATATAGGGAAAAAAAATTTTATGTATTGAAACCCCAAACATGTGTTCCTCGGAATTTTCTCGGAATAGTCCGAGGAAATTCCGACGGATATTTAAGTGTCCGTCGAAATTTCCTTGGAATATTTTCATTTAACCGGGCAAACCAGCCGCCAAATATTTCACGAAAATTGAAATTGAAAATACCGAGGAAATTCCGACGGATAGTTTCCGTCGGACCCTAGGTTTTATAAACACGAAACATTTCTTCTTCCCCATTTGTCTCTTCTTCCTCCAGCGATCTCTCTCTTCTTCCGGCGATCTCCCCCTTCTCTCGCGATGATCTCTCCGGCGAATCCTCTCTATTCCTACACAAATCATGTAAGGACCCTATCCCACTCTCTTAGGTTCTATTTGTTAGGTTTTTAAGTAGATTTGATGATTTTAGAAGTTTTTTGATAGATTTTTGTTAGGGTGATTGGTTAGGATTGTGATTTGGTTGTGTAAAAGGTTTAGAATTGTGATTTGGTTGGATAATTTGTTGTGTTGAATTGATTTAGAACTTTTTTATAAAATTTTTATTATTTTTGTATTTATAAAATCGATTTTGGATTTTACAAAACGTTTTTTATATATAAATTCGATTTTTGGATTTATAAAAGATGATTTCATATTTATAAAAATATTTATATTTATTAAAACTAATTTTTTATTTATAAAACATTTTTTTGATTTATAAACACTATTTTATTATTTTTTGTATTTATAAAAACTAATTTTAAATATGTTTTTCAATTAATATTTATTAAAACTATTTTTAAATATGTTTTTTTTTTAATTTATATATTTATTATAACTAATTGTAAATATTTTTTCAATTAATATTTATTAAAACTATTTTTAAATATGTTTTTTTTAATTTACAGGTCTACTGGTGATCAGACCCGGTCTCGATCTCGTCGTGCCTCACCAAGAGGTCGTAGTGGTACTGGGAGCCATTCTCAGGGTTCGTCCAGCCACTCTCAGGGTTCGTCCAGCCACTCTCGGGGGTCGAGCAGCCACTCTCGGGATTCTTCATTTCCCGCTCCGGTTTTTGCTCCCGCTGCTGCACCCCCTCCCGTTGCTGCACCCCCTCCCACTGCTGCACCCCTCCCGCTCCTCCAGTCGTTCCGAGAGTGATGACTGTTGCCCAGTTGGTTCAACAGCCCGGTCGTGAGCATCTTCCCTGTCTCACTCCGTGTCCAAAGGGACTACGTCAAACACGGTAATTAAAAGTCTTTTTTTTTTCCTTTCATTAAAATTTGATTCATTATTAATAATTTGTTTCTTATATTAGGTTCAACCGATCCGGGAACGGGATCAGCGCATGGATCAACAATATGATGTACTCGAACCTCAGCAAGGGATATCCGACTTTCACTCACTTTCCTGCCGAGGACCAGGAGATGTGGTTTCGTCAGTTTACGGTAAGTATTCTAATTTTTTTACTTATATTTTTAATCTTTAATATAAAATTTCTACAAATTGTGTTTTTTTCAGCAAGAGTTCACCTGGAATCCCGATCACACGAACTTTATCCGTGACGCCTTCGTCCATAAAGTTATGGACATCTATGGGAAGCAGATCTACGAGTGGAAGCATAAGTGGCTCATCAACCAGGTTTTTTTTTAATTTATTAAACAATTTTTTGAATTTATTAAACTATTTTTGGATTTATTAAACTATTTTATATTTTTTTTTATTAAATGTTCCCAAAGTCGATCAACAACACGGTCTGGGAGGAGTCGTGTGTGCATTGGGATAAGGACGAGACGAAAGCTACCTCCGTGACCAACTCCGCCAACCGCAAGAGCGATCGTGGCAGGAAGGGCATGTACAAGCACAATTTGGGTGCTCAGACTATTGCCACTCTGGGGGATCGCTTGGTAAGTTCAATCTCTCTTTTTTTTTAATTATTTAAGTATTTTTATTTTATTTTTTATGCATTTCTTCTAATTTTAAATGTTTGTTTAACTTTTGTTTTTTTAAGGCGGATGAAAATGATGGCTAGCCGGTTGATGATTTCGTCCTAATGAAGACGGCGCATACCAACAAGCACACCGGGGAGATTGATGATGGTGTTGTGAGGGATGTGCTCAGCCTTATCGAAACTCAGAAGTAAGACGAAGAGACCCGTCTATCTCAGTTTCAAACCGACCTGGACGCCACTTCGACGGCTTCGACGGCTTCGACCAACTTGTCCCGGATTCGAATCAACGAAATCGTTGAATCGGTATGTTCTTTATAAAAAAGTTCAATTCATTTATTTCTTTATTTTCATTTTATATTATTTAAATTTGTTTATTTTCTATTTCAGTCGGTTCCAAAGAAGAAGGGACGTTTGGTCGGCTTGGGTCGTCGAGCCCGGTCGGTTCCTCCTTCTGCACCACAGCCCTATGTTGATCCAGAAGTGCTTATGGACCAGTTGAAAGACTAAGATGACCGCATAGCTGCGTTGGATCAAAAGATGGCGGATCAAGAGGCGGGATGGGAGGCAACGAGGAAGCAAAACGAGCAAATGATGGAGATGATGAAGAGGATGTACCCGAACGAGCAGTTCCCGTAGTTTCTTTCTTTTTTTTTCAAAAACTCTGAATGTTTTATTTTGGTATGTACAACTTTGAATATTATCTAATATGTTTTCTATTTCAATTTTAATTTTATATTTTCGAATTTCAATTAAAAAAATAAATTTTTAATTTTTTAAAAAAAATTATTTTTGGGAATATTCCGAGGAAGTGTATCCCTCGGGATATTCCGACGACAACTTCCTCGGAATATTCCGAGGGCATATCTCCTCGGAATATCCTGACGGATACACTTCCTCGGAATATTCCGACGGCAAAGGTTTCTCAGAATATTCCGACGGCTGAGGTTCGTCGGAATATTATGATACCTCTTTTCTCTCGGAATGTTTCCGAGGACCGTTCCATCGGAAATATCCGAGGAGATACAGACGAACAGTCCTAGGAAATGTTTCTTCGGAATGTCCTCTGAATACCGTTATTCTGAGGACATACCGGCGATATTTGTCGTCGGAATCCTGGTGTTTTCTTGTAGTGATTGGATCATACTTGGACGACCTGGACCTCACCGGCTTTATGAAGCTCGTGAGTAAAGAAGAACTTAGGCAATATGTGCTTCGTCCTTTCACCTTTTATGTAACCGTCCTTGAGCTGAGCAATGCACGCAGCATTGTCCTCATACATCACGGTTGGCTTTTTGCACTCGGCCATCCCGCAATCAGCTCGGACGTGTTGGGTCATCGACCTCAACCAAGCACACTCGCGGCTGGCCTCATGTATGGCCAAGATTTCCGAGTGATTAGATGAAGTGGCCGCGATGGTTTGTTTCATGGAACGCCATGATATGGCCGTACCTCCATGTATAAAGACATATGCTGTCTGTGATCGAGCTTGATGTGGATCTGATAAATAACCAGCATCAGCAAAGCCAACTAAACCATCTTTGTTATGGTTGGTATAATATAGACCCAAGTCTTTCGTTCCTTGCAGGTAACGAAGAACATGTTTGATCCCATTTCAATGCCTCTGGGTCGGACATGAGCTAAACCTAGATTGTAGGTTCACGGCAAAGCTTATATCAGGCCGTGTGTGAGTTGCCAAGTACATTAAAGCTCCTATGGCACTGAGATATGGCATTTCGGGACCTAGGTCATCTTCATCGTCCATCTTGGGACGGAATGGGTCAGTGTCCAGGCCGAGAGACCTCACGACCATGGGACTGGTCAGAGAATGGCAATCGGCCATATTGAAACTCTTGAGTACCTTTTCAGTGTATGCCATCTGATGCACAAGGATCCCATCATTTATGTACTCAAGTTGTTATCCCAAACATAATTTTATTTTCCCGAGATCTTTCATCTCGAATTCTTTCTTAAGGTATTCAGCCGTTTGAAAAATTGTATCCAGAGGTTCCTAGGATATTCAGATCATATATTTCGATGATTATCAATATTGTTCTCGAGAACTTGCTGTACATTCAGCTCAATACCCTCTAGTACTTTCATTATCCAGTGGACCATATAAGTATGCAGTCACTATATCAGTTTGCTGCAAGTCTAATTTTTTCTCTTATATAGCCAGACTTATGAGAAATCTTAAAAGTAGTTGCATCCACCACATGGGAGTATATCTCCTCATAATCTATTATTGGTCTTTGTGAGAATCCTTATGCAACATTAGCTTTATAACTCACGATTTCTATTCCTCACTAGACCTATTTATATCCACTGGTTTTAACATCATATGGCGTCTTAATCATATGGCCAAATACGCCTTTCTTCTTTAAACTATTTAACCCCACGTTTCCATTCAATCTGTTCTACGAGTGCGCACTCTTATATTGACGTGGGTTCATGATCCTCGCTTATATTCATAAATTCAAGTGCTACTTTGTATCATCTTATGTCGACATTCCTTATTGTGTTCCATTATGCTCCAGACATGATATAATCGATTGAGATTCATTATTATCAAGACCTTTAATACTTTTCAGCTTGGTGTCCCAAGCTACATTGTTTGGTACCTGTACTTTAGAGCCGGCCGGCCTTATCTCTATGTCTGGGATGGTTTTCTTGACCTCGGATTTGTTTTATCATTCTATGCACCTTTCTCTTTTGTTTCCGAGGATTCTTATCTTTTGAAACTTATTGGTCTATCTTGTATAAACTCTGTAGCAACTTGACTGTGTCTCTCTTGGACATCAATTTAGTTGGTGCTTTACAAGCTGGTTTATATATGACTTAGTCATTCTTTTTCGGGTCAGCAAATGTGTATGGCATTTGATTAGCTAGTTTTGTAAATGTATAATCTTTGGACGTCTATTTCACATTCTTTAGTCTGAGGATCTTGCCAAAGACAATGATGGTCGATGTCATCCTGTTTCTCTTACCAGCTTATTATTTTCTCCCCTAATGTTGGATAGTCGGATCCATTAAACTTTGCAATCCGTGTTCTTGGCCACTAAATAGATCACTCATATTTGGCTCAAGGTACTTCATTATTTGTGGGAGATTCATATCCAACATATATCCCCATCCTCATCCTCTTCTAAGGATCCATCTTAGACGGCACATATATTTGTGGTGGCTTATCTAAATATCTCAAGATGTTATATGTCTGGCTCATGACTCGTAATAAATTTGAGATGGGAATATCTATGCTCACTTAATGGTCTGATGCTTATTAATTAAGATGCATGTAAATTCGTGTGTCCCCAAGCCTTGGACTAAGAGTTTGGACCTATGGGTAATGGTCAATACAGATTTATAAAAGGATTCAGCCAAGCTATATATAGTATGGACATGTGCGGATTTGTCCTCACTGCCCCCTCATGGACATACTATAATCTTTAAGTGCTTTGGGACATCATGGCCTAATGAGTTTCCCTTGTGTTCATGCTACACACGTGAGATTCTATGGGATAACTCTTTGTGCTCTTTCCAATATCTATTTCGCATCATGTTTTGGACCATGATGGCCAATCCGGTCATACCATAAAGTGTATAATTTCGTGGGTAAACCATTATGGTTACTGATAAAGGATAAGTTTAATCCTTAAGTGTTGTAGTACTTAAGATGTCAATCCAATCTCTAGTGATTCTAAGCACTAAGAATGCAAGCCATTTATCTCAATCTAAGTGCAATCAAATGATGTTTGTTTGTAACAAGTAATAGTGCGAAATAACTTGAGTTTTAATTCAAATATAACAAAGAAGAACCAATGGGTATATAGGCAATTGATTTCAAGGTGATAGTTCTAAATCAAGGCGTCTAACTTCAAATAATCTTAACTTTCTATAGGTCTAGATTTCATTCAATTTAGATTAATCCACTCCCGTGGTAGAAACCCTTATGCAATTATGAACTAAACATCAACTTCCGTTCGTTTTGTTCACTCAAACATACATTAAGTTCTAGTCTACTAACCATCTAGCAATCCTAACAACAATTCCTTGGTTATTCAAGCTAGAGCTTTACTAGGTCCATTCAAGCATTATGCAAACACTTTCGATGCCCTACAAACACTTAGAATCTAAATTAAAATGGCCAAAATTAATCTAGCATTAAGAATACTTAGTAAGCATAGAAATCTAAGCATTTAAGCATTAGAACACCTTAACTCTTCCCTAATCACCCATTAATCTACCTAACCCATTGATCCTAAGGGTGATTACTCACTAATCATCTTGTTTACACTTAATCCCATGATGGATAGAAGCATAACCAAGATGATATGATATATGAAAACAAAAAAACAGAAATTAGATGAAGAGAATGGCTAAAGGAAAACAAGACTTTATAACATAAACTTCAAGAACACTCCAAGAACAAATGTTTTTTCTCAAACTCTCAAAATACAAAATATGAAACTATAAAACTTTCACTCTCTACTCTTTGTTGTATTGTACTCTGTGTATTGTGTCTTCCTCCTTCCCCTTGCAGTCTCTTTTATAGCCTAAGTAAAGGAGGATGACAACACATCCATCATGTGAAAGCATAAAGCATAAAACACACTCATAAAAGTTATTCTCCACTTTCTTCCATTATAGAACACCTTTTGCCCCTTCATATGGCCAAAGTAGTCTTGCCTCTTCAGAAAAGGTAGAGAAAGTTAGGCCAAAAGAACCACCAAACTCATGATAGACAACCCATCCCCCATGTTGCAAGCTTTAAAGAGATAAAACTCACTCATTAAAGTTTTCTCCACTTTCTCCATGTTGCACACACCTTTAGAATACCAAAAATAAGAAGAATAATGAATAGTAATGAGTTTTATAGGTTTTAAGTGAATAAAAATGAGTCTAAAGGCTTAAAATTCGAAGGCTATTGTTGATGTTGCTAGGGTGGCCGCTAGGAATGTCATACTGATATGTGTGTAGTATTTTGATCATAAATCCCTCAATACAGCTCCAAACGACTTGAAACCACCTCCATTGTAAAGCTAACTCAATTTACCATGTCTTCCCAAAAGACAAGTTTCAAAAGATATCTTTAAGACCTTCATCCATGCTTGTCTTTCACACGTTCGGTTCAAGACTCCTCGAAAGCTCCTTTTGTGCTCTAATCACCTCCAAAACTCCAAACAATTCATCCAACACCTACAAGATGCAAATGTACATGCAATAGACTCTAAATGCAAATAAATGTAAGGTTAATGCATGAATATATATGAAATAACAAAGCTAAAACTATGCAAAATCACAACACATCAGTTACCATGACTATTTCCTCTATCATACTGATCTTGACATAGTCTAGATCAATAGAGAATGTAGGTATAGTTTTTTTTTTTTTTTTTTTAGGACTCATTATGGCCTTGGGCGATTTTATACGTATATCTGAAGGAACTCTTTGTTTTCTTCGTCCATTGTTTCAATATGGAAACCATTCATTCTTATATCTCTATATAATCTCAATGGGTTTTTTCTGGGTGAATATAAAGCATCCAAATGCTTACCCTTATACATATCTGGCCATAGCCCTTAATGTGTACCATACCCGTAAATCATATTGGCGTTTTCAAAAATCATTCATTCCTTTTATTAAGTTTTAATAAAACAAGTTGATAGAAATGAAAAACATAGAAATGAAAAACATCAAAACAAAGAACATAGAATTTAGATTACAAATGTCGAAATCAATCTTTAGTTTCTTTTTTTTTTTTTAGACAATCTGAAGTTTCATAATTCATAGGATCGTCCTTCTCATGATTGAAGTCGTTTTCATCATCTTGGTAAGTCATATGGGCTTCAGGATTCTTCCCTTTCAAGCTCTCTTGATAGAGGTCAACTAGATGCTTGGGAGTCCTACAAGTTTTAGCCCAATGATTGCTTATTCCACATCTATGGCACACGTATTTCTCTGATTTAGTCGAGTGTTGGGGTTTGAAAGAAGATCCACGGCCACGGCCATGGCCTCATCCAAATGAGCCACGGTCTCGTCCATGGTCTCGACCATTTCCTCTCCCGTGGCCAAAGATCTTCGACCGCGGCCACGTCCGTTCGATTTGTCTCGACCACGGCCATGCTGGCCGTTTCCTTGGACGTGGTTGGACTCTTTATTGTCCTCTGTAGCATGTGCATCAGGTAGTGGAGCTGATCCAAGTGGTCTCATCTGATTGTTTCTCATTAGTAATTCATTTTTCTGCTCAGCGAGCAAGAGACAAGAAATAAGATTAGCATAGGTTTTGAAACCTTTCTCTCGGTACTGTTGTTGTAACAACACATTGCTTGCATGGAAAGTAGAAAAGGTTTTCTCAAGCATATCCTGTTCCGTAATACTTTCACCACACAGTTTCATTTTAGAAACAATCTTAAACAGTGCAGAGTTATATTCGTCCACAGAATTATAGTCTTGGATCCTCAGATTCGTCCAATCAAACCGAGCTTTTGGTAAGATCACCGTTCTCTAGTGATCATATCTCGATTTCAATTCATTCCAAAGATCTAGTGGATTCTCAATGGTTAGGTATTGATCCTTGAGACTCTCAGCTAGATGATGACGAATGATCAAGATGGCTCTGTAACGATCCTTCTCATTGGCATTATTGTTCTCGATGATACACTCACCGAGTCCCTTGGATTTCAGGATGATCTTAGCATCGAGCGCCCACTGAAGGTAATTGTCTCCAGATAGATTAAGGGCAGCGAAATCAAGGTTGTTGATTTTCGACATCTGAAGTTATAGGTTAATATTTTTAGATCTTTTAGGAATAGTTTTTAATGTTTAAACGATTAGGTTTTTATGTTCAAACAATCAAACAAGCCTTCACAGCCAAGATCTATGCCTCACGGCCAATGAGCAAGCCGCACGGCCATGGATGCAAACTAGTTCGTTTTTATGCATTTAGTTTGTCGTGTAATTGCAATCCTAACATGGATTGTTTCTATCAGTTCATGATGCAATCAAAACAAGCAAACCTATCGGCCAAGCAAAGATCAAGCCACACGGCTATTTGATTCAATTCAACACCATTCCTAGAATAAGTTCTAAGTGTAATTGCAATCAATCAATGTGATTAAGTTATGGTATGAATGCAACAAGGCCACACGGCCACGAGTATGATCAAGTCTAGAACAGTTTAACCTAATATGTAGTTTCAGATTTCGATTTTAAAAATAATCTAAACTAGGTCATTAGGGTTTTAGTTTAAACAAGCCAAACAATCAGATTCGAGTTTGAACAATCCTAATAATAGTTCTAGGTGATCAAATCAACAAATCAATGTTCAATTTCAAACAATCAAAATCGATTTTCAGAATTAGGGTTTTAGTGTTTCGATTTTATTAACAAGCAATTTCAATTTCAGGATGATCAAATTCAATCTCAATCAATCAATCAATCAGTTTTAATTAATCAATAGTTTTCGAATTAGGGTTTAAGGATTTCAAAAATTTGATCTTAGATCAAAGGGATTTGATTTGAAATTCAAAACCTTTAAGGTTCTGATTTTAATTGATCAATGGATCAATCTCGATTTTTAGGGTTTGGGGATCGAACTTATAGAGCTTTGATTTACTCGCTTAGGGATTGATTTATTATCATATGGCTTTCATCTTAGAAATTATATTTTAGGGTTTTATTCTTTACAATCAACCAAATTCGATTCATTATGTTCTTAAAATTCGAAATACCTTTAGTTTAGTTGTTTGTAGAAACTGGACCACCAAGAATGAACCTCGAGTGAAGACACGATCGGGACGCGAGCTGGCTGGGACGCGAGCTGGCTGGGACGCGAGCTGGCTGGGACGCGAGCTGCTTCTATCGGATCACAAGCGGCTCTGATGCGAACGGGAGCTGTTGCTGTTGGATCGCGAGCTGTCCTTGATGTAGGATGGAGCTGAGTTTGTCTAGGATCAGGAACGCCTAGGGGCTGGAGCTGATCAGGTGGACACGAGCTGGAACGGAGTCGCGAACGGATTAGGGTTCGTCGGTATCGTCGGGTTCGGATTAGGGTTCCAAAGCAAATCGGCGTGCACTGTATCTGTGCGTGAGGGCGTGTCGGTGGTCAGATCGACAAGCGGTTTGCACTGGCTGATTTGTCTCGGCCAGGGCTTCAATATGATATCTTGATCGTTTTCTGGATCCTCACGTTTTGGGAGAACGGCCTCTTCGAAGTTCCGAGGCAGGTTCCTTTTCATTTAGGGTTTTAGGGTTTTAGCGATTTGGTTTTAGGCTCAGGGTGTTAGAGGGTATCGTGCTGATAACGTGTTGTAAACTTAAGGATTTTGAACTGTAAGTTTTTGTATATTATCAATGAATAAGTGTTCCCTTTATATAGGGGTTACAAGAGAGATAAATGGAAATACAATAATAGGAAAGATTACAAATCATAAACATAAACGAATTAGGAAATAGGCAAGTTGTAGCCGCCTCTCTCTCCTCTCCAAGTCTCGCGGCAGCCTCTCTCTGTCTAGGGTTGGGCCGTCTCTCTCTAAGTGTATGGGCCGGTTATGAACATCCACCAATTGATTTATAACAAGCCTGGAATTTAAACAATTTATTGATTTATTGGTAGCTATGTAAACAATATATCCATATTTAGAAAACGAGAATTATACCTTTCCTTATCAAACATCTCTCTGAAGATTGATTTCGACATTTGTAATCTAAATTCTATGTTCTTTGTTTTGATGTCTTTCATTTCTATGTTTTTCATTTTTATGAACTTGTTTTATTAAAACTTAATAAAAAGAATGAATGATTTTTGAAAATGCCAATATAATTTGCGGGTATGGTACACATTAAGGGCTATGGCCAGATATGTATAAGGGCAATCATTTAGATGCTTTATATTCACCCAGAAAAACCCACTGAGATTATATAGAGATATAAGAATGAATGGTTTTTATATTGAAACAATGGGCGAAGGAAACAAAGAGTTCCTTCAGATATATGTATAAAATCGCCCAAGGCCATAATGAATCCAAAAAAAATATATATATACATGCATTCTTTATTGATCTAGACTATGCCAAGATCAGTATGATAGAGGCAATAGTCATGGTAACCAGAATGGTTTACCCACGAAATTATACACTTTATGGTATGACAGGATCAGCCATCCTGGTCCAAAACATGATGCGAAATTGATATTGGAAAGGGCACAAATAGTTATCCCATAGAATCTCACATGTGTAGCATAAACACAAGGGAAACTCATTAGGCCATGATGTCCCAAAGCACTTAAAGATTATAGTATGTCCATGAGGGGGCAGTGAGGACAAATCCGCACATGTCCATACTATATATAGCTTGGCTGAATCTTTTTATAAATCTGTATTGGCCATTATCCATAGGTCCAAACTTTCAGTCCAAGGCTTGGGGACACACGAATTTACATGCATCTTAACTAATAAGCATCAGACCATTAAGTGAGTATAGATATTCTCATCTCAAATTTATTACGGGTCATGAACCAGACATATAACATCTTGAGATATTTGGATAAGCCACCACAAATATATGTGCCGCCTAAGATGGATCCTTAAAAGAGGATAAGGATGAGGATATATGTTGGATATGAATCTTCCACAAATAATGAAGTACCTTGAGCCAAATATGGGTGATCTATTTAGTGGCCAAGAACACGGATTGCAAAGTTTAATGAATCCGACTATCCAACATTAGGGGGAGAAAATAATAAGCTGGTAAGAGAAACAGAATGGCATCGACCATCATTGTCTTGGCAAGATCCTCGGACTAAAGAATGTGAAATAGACGTCCAAAGATTATACATTTACAAAGCTAGCTAATCAAATGCAAGACACATTTGTTGACCCAAAAAAGAATGACTAAGTCATATATAAACCAGCCTTTAAAGCACCAACTAAATTGATGTCCAAGAGAGACACAGTCAAGTTGCTACAGAGTCTATACAAGATAGACCAATAAGTTCCAAAAGATAAGAATCCTCGGAAACAAAAGAGAAAGGTGCATAGAATGATAAAACAAATCCGAGGTCAAGAAAACCATCCCAGACATATAGATAAGGCCGGCCGGCTCTAAGGTACAGGTACAAAACAATGTAGCTTGGGACGCCAAGCTTCAAAGTATTAAAGGTCCTGATAATAATGAATCTCAATCGATTATATCATGTCTGGAACATAATGGAACACAATAAGAAATGTCGACATAAGATGATACAAGGTAGCACTTGAATTTATGAATATAAGCGAGGATCATGAACCCACGTCAATATAAGAGTGCGCACTCGTAGAATAGATTGAATGGAAACGTGGGGTTAAATAGTTTAAAGAAGAAAGGAGTATTTGGCCATATGATTAAGACGCCATATGATGTTAAAACCAGTGGATACAAATGGGTCTTGTGAGGAATAGAAATCGTGAGATATAAAGCTAATGTTGCACAAGGATTCTCACAAAGACCAGTAATAGATTATGAGGAGATATACTCCCATGTGGTGGATGCAACTACTTTTAAGATTTCTCATAAGTCTGGCTATATAAGAGAGAAAATTAGACTTGCAGCAAACTGATGTAGTGACTGCATATTTATATGGTCCACTGGATAATGAAAGTACTAGAGGGTATTGAGCTGAATGTACAGAAAGTTCTCGAGAACAATATTGATAATCATCGAAATATATGATCTGAATATCCTAAGAACCTCTGGATACAATTTCCCAAACGGTTGAATACCGTAAGAAAGAATTCGAGATGAAAGATCTCGGGAAAAAAATTATGTTTGGGATTACAACCTGAGTACATAAATGATGGGATCCTTGTGCATCAGATGGCATACACTGAAAAGGTACTCAAGAGATTCAATATGGCCGATTGCCATTCTCTGACTAAGTCCCATGGTCGTGAGGTCTCTCGGCCTGGATACTGACCCATTCCGTCCCAAGATGGACGATGAAGATGACCTAGGTCCCGAAATGTCATATCTCAGTGCCATAGGAGCTTTAATGTACTTGGCAACTCACACACAGCCTGATATAAGCTTTGCCGTGAACCTACTATCTAAGTTTAACTCATGTCCGACCCAGAGGCATTGGAATGAGATCAAACATGTTCTTCGTTACCTGCTCGGAACGAAAGACTTGGGTCTATATTATACTAACCATAACAAAGATGGTTTAGTTGGCTTTGCTGATGCTGGTTATTTATCAGATCCACATCAAGCTCGATCACAGATAGGATATGTCTTTACACATGGAGGTACGGTCATATCACTGCGTTCCATGAAACAAACCATCGCGGCCACTTCATCTAATCACTCGGAAATCTTGGCCATACATGAGGCCAGCCGCGAGTGTGTTTGGTTGAGGTCGATGACCCAACACGTCCGAGCTGATTGCGGGATGGCCGAGTGCAAAAAACCAACCGTGATGTATGAGGACAATGCTGCGTGCATTGCTCAGCTCCAGGACGGTTACATAAAAGGTGATAGGACGAAGCACATATTGCCTAAGTTCTTCTTTACTCACGAGCTTCAGAAAGCCGGTGAGGTCCAGGTTGTCCAAGTACGATCCAGTGACAATTCAGCTGACCTATATACCAAGGCACTTCCTACCTGCACGTTCAGGAAGCTCACGCATCAGATTGGGATGCGTAGGCTGAAGGATCTCCACTGAGGTTCACATCAGGGGGAGTAGTACGTGTTGTACTCTTTTTCCTTCATCATGGTTTTGTCCCACTGGATTTTCCTGATAAGGTTTTAATGAGGTAACATTAAGCGTATTACAATCCCTGTATGGTTATGGCATCTAAGGGGGAGTGTTATAAATCAATTGGTGGATGTCCATAACCGGTCCGGTCTATAACCGGCTCATACACTTAGAGAGAGAGACGGCCCAACCCTAGAGAGAGAGAGGCGGCCGCGAGACTTGGAGAGGAGAGAGAGGCGGCTACAACCTTTCTATTTCATAATTCGTTTATGTTTATGATTTGTAATATTTTCTATTATTGTATTTCCATTTATCTCTTTTGTAACCCCTATATAAAATGAACACTTATTTATTAATAATATACAGAAACTTATAGTTCTAAATCCTTAAGTTTACAACAAATACCTCTTTTTTACACGTGCACAGCTTATCTGAATGGGACGTTTTAAATCCAAGGCGCTTAGCAACTTTCCAGGTAAGCCTACTGTTTAGATGAATTCTCACGAGAAAGATTGCTATGAGTATCATCATCAATTTAACGCCTATTTAGAAATACTGCTACTACATTTTTGCAAAATTTATTAACTTAACCCCTTCCCAAAAAACTATTTCAATATTCTTTTGTCATCTAAAAACATACATTCTGTAGTTTTACTAGAAAGACAAGCAATAAAGGGAAAATATTCATATTATGGCATTTTGTACTTATCCGTTTGGATTTATCTATCTTATTAAAACTGAAGTATAAAATAGAACTAACCTTATTTTCAACAGATTTGGTACATATTTTATTTCTTAATTTTCATTCATCTTAACTATTTCATTAATTGTCATTTTCCAAATAATTTGACAACGTTTATTATAAAAGTACAAAACATAACTTGTCTATTTTTAAGTGTGTTCTTTTTTTTTTGCATTCCTTTCCACACTTTTTAACTATTTCATTAATTGGATTTACCATAATAATTTGACATCACTTATTTTACGTGTTTGGCCATAATATTCCAAATTAATGTTTGAATGTATTATTTTCATATGTGACAGGAATTCAAATATGTTAACAAAAAACATTTTGTTTGTTTACATAATCAGTTAAATATAGGTATTCATATATTTGTTCGGGTAGGGATAGGTTCTATCGGGTACCGAGTTTTTTGGATCTTAAAATTAAACTTTGTTTTGATATTAATTTTTTGGGTGCGATTTAAGTCGGGTCCTTCCAAGTCCGGTCGATTTTGGTTCTCATGTGTAAGAACCTAAAAATGAACAAAACATTTATGTGTTTAAAATGTCATTAAACAATTTATAATAAAAAAACTAACACGCGCACTGGTGCGCAGATCAAGCTTTAGTTGTTTTAAATCTACATAAGGGAGTTTAGTCTTAGGTAGCTAGTCTACCAAACTTAGTTAAACCTCGTGCTCTTGCTTGTCTTCCATGTTGTAATCACGCTCTTTAGACAAACCTTCAGCACGGTTTTGTCTCTCATATGTTTATATGAAATTTTGGAATAAAACTTTATCTTTCAAACTGTTACGCATTCTTTTCTGGTTGTTTATCGTTTAATTTTGATCTAATCAATACTGTAAAAATTTTGTATTACAAATTTTGATTTTGTTGACTTTCGGCTCTCACAAAATCAGACGCTACTTTGTAACAGTATGTATCATAATATGTGACGAATGCTATTTCCTCCCTATCATTTGGGTGCATCAAGATCTGATTACAACATGAAAACTTCATATAAGTAAGTAGCTGATTTTATGTGGCTCCTTCAGCTAAGCAATTGATATGTGGCAACAAAAAAAACAGTTTTTTACATGTTTTGATTAAATCGACGAAATCGAATCAAATTTTCCACATCACTCTTTTTACGACCTCGGGGGTTACAAAACAATATGGATATTTAACTTCAATGATTGATTATGCTCCTAAAATTTTGTCGACTTCTGTCATTGACAACTTTTGCTCGCTCTAGGACAAGTTTCCGCCGTTTTGGCTATCGTTTAGAATGTTGTATCGATGTTTATTTCATGTGTTATGTTCTATTTTGTGGGTAATTATGATGTTTCAGGCCGGCTGGCACCTGACAGTTTGACTAGTGTAGATTCTTGTTGTAACCTAACCAATTGTAGCTCTTACTTGAGTAAATGCCATATCCTATTTATCCATTTAACCTGCTTTGTGATGTAATCATTGTATGATTCTCGATCTTGGTAAGTAGTATAAGATAATCAGGCCAAGATGATATTTATTATGACTGCAGTGGAGTATTTATACATTGTACAAACTAGGGTATATACTGTATTCTGTAGTATTTACACAATGGTCGTTATGACTATCTATATTGTCTTATACGCCCCCTCAAGATGGTGGGGCTTTAGTAACACCAATCTTGTTGCAGATTCTCTGAAATGGCGCTCGGGCTAGAGTTTTGGTGAGTCCATCCGCAAGTTGATCATGTGTGGAGACATGTGATACACGCAGCATTCCATGTTGAATCTGCCCCCAGACGAAATGGTAATTGAGTGCAATGTGTTTCATCCGCGAATGAAAGACTGGGTTTTGACAAAGATAAGTAGCACTAATGTTGTCACAGAATATGGTCAGAGCTGCTGGTAAGACAACGCCCGTGAGAAGAAAACAGATCCATCGTATATCAGCTGAGGTATTTGCCACTGCTCTGTATTCGGCCTTTGTTGATGACCTTGCAATGCCTTTTTGCTTCTGTGACGACCATGATATTGGATGCGAGGCTAGATAGATGATGTGGCCATTGGTAGAGACGTCGTCTTCGGAGTCTCCAGCTCAATCAGCATCTGAAAATCCATGTAGGGGCGAGTGAGCTTGTTTGCGGAGGAAGATGCCATGGCTTAGCGTACCAGAGAGATATTAGAGAAGACGCTTGACGGCAAGCCATTGATCTGTTGTAGGCTGGTGCATGAACTGTGAGAGTCTATTGACGGCGTATGAGATGTCAAGTCTGGTTAATGAGAGGTATTGAGGCATATGGCCTTAGCCAAGGATAATAGAGGCAACCAAAAGTACGTAGTTCGGTGTAGTTTGGTGTGGTCTGGAAAGTTTCTGGAATGGGGGTTCGTTGGAGAGGACTGGAGGTGTGAGATGATTGTTAAGGAAGACTGCAGTGGAGAAGGCTTGAGGCCAGAATGTCAAAGGCATATTTGATGTCGAGAGAAGTGCCAATCCAGTTTCAACGATATGGCGATGTTTTCTCTTGGATAAACCGTGGTGTTCAGGGGTGTGAGGTGATGCGGTCAGATGGGAAATGTCGTGGGATGATAGGTATGATCGGAGTGCGATGAACTCCCCTCCATTGTCTGAATATAGGTTTTGTATTTCTGTGTTGAAGCGGTTTTCCACAAGTGGTTTGAACTGGATAAAAATGCCTTTTACTTGAGATAGTTGTCATAGGAAAGAGCCAAGTGTATCAGATAAAATGAACAACAAGAACAAGGTAGTATTTGTTATGGTGAAGATATTGGGGATTGCCACACATCTATGAATAAATATTGGAGTGGTTTGGAAGATGTATTGGAACTTTATTGAAAAGGCAATTTATGAGTTTTATTCAAAAGATATTCATTGCAAGGATAAACACAAGAAGAAGTAGTGTTTAGGCAAGGTAAAGAAAACTTTAAAACAACAAATTTGAGAGTAGACAATGAGGAGTGGCTTAGCCAGTTGTGCCATCTGCTCAGCGTGGCTTTGGTATTGGGATAGGTTGCATAGGCTGATGGGCTAAGGTTTGGCTTGGGCCACTCGTACAAGTCACCCTTCGTTTGACCTTGAAGCAGCCGAGCCCCCGAGCTGAGATCCTTCACCTGAAAATGAGCAGGAAAGAATTCAACGGACACCTTGTTAGCATTGCAAAGACGGTATACATATATCAATTTTTTTTTTATTAAGCGCAGGAACACACAAGACATTATCTAATTTCAGAATTTTTGATAACGTAAGGATAAACATAGAACACGTGTGTGTTATCAACATTGTTGATCCGTCTGCGATTGCTACCTCTTCTCCACCATTGTATGGATGATGGAGTGCTAGATTATTGAGATCCGACGTTAGGTGATGTGCAGCACCGCTATCGATGAGCCAAGGTGTCATGTTGTACGGAGTATTCACAACGTAGTTGGCTCTCGGTTGCCATGGTAGAGCCTGAGGTGCATACAGATGCTGAGGCGCATATGGCTGCTGAGGGGCTTGTTGTCCTCCGGACGTGTGTATTTAGTGCATCTTCGAGCACTATGACCATAGATGCCACATATTTGACAACGCCCTTGGTAACTACGTGGGGCGTTGGACTGTGAGGTTTGTTGAGATGGCGAGCTGAACTGCTGCTGTTGCCATGCTTGATTTCCACGGTATCCTCCACGGCGTGAGTTGTTGGACTTGTTGTTGGATCATCTTTAGTTAGTGTAGTGTGCAGTAATCGGAGCATGTGTAACTGTTGTGACTGCAGACTGGAGTTTAGTTTCCTGGATAATGAGTTTCTCGTGAAGCTCCCCGCAAGCGATTGTGCAGTGTCTCTGCTCTCAATCTGATCCACCATCGTTTTGTATTCATCAGGAAGACCACCGAGTACTTTTTTCAACTTGATTTTCAAGATCCATTGGTTTTCCTAGGATTGCAAGTTGGTCAAACTTTGTGGTAAGGCCTTGGAAGTACTCGTTGATTGACTTGTTTCCTTTACTCCAGTTGTCTATTTTTTTGTCGCACTTGCTTGATATGGCCTTTTGTATGTTTGGCGTAGGTTGATGAGAGGGTTGTCCAGATCTCAGCTGATGTCGTCGTCGCCGAGAGGATGGGTTGGATCGTGGTGGTTATGGCGCCAAGAAGTCCGTTGTAAATCAATTTGTCTTGGCGTTTCCACAAGTTGAACGCCGGATTAGGAAACACACCTGCGTCAGTGGTGATGGTTGAAGGAGGAACAATTGTAGATCCATCAATGTAGCCGGCGAGATCATAACCTTCAAGCAAAGCATGAACTTAATTGACGGTTCCACATGATGAAATTAGATGATGTGAGTTTAGTTATATTAGTCATGTTAACATTGAGTAACGTCGGAGTTGCAGAGGCCTGGATTGTCTCGTTAGCGAATGCTGGTGCTTGAGAGAAACTCGACATCACGATAAAGAAGAAGAGAATTTGAAAAATTTTAGATGGCGACTTGTTTTTTAGTTTAAGGCTGCTCTGATACCATATAAGATAATCAAGCCAAGATGAGATTTATTATGACTGCAGTAGAATATTTATACATTGTACAGACTAGGGTATATACTGTATTCTGTATTATTTACACAATGGTCCTTATGACTATCTATATTGCCTTATAAGTAGATACCTTCTTTATCGTATATAACCATGAACGCTCTATTTATGGAACGACAAATAAATAAATATAAACATTTACCATGTTTCTGATTCTCAATATTTCATGGGCTCTTCCACAACTAAACAATGCTACCTATTGAATCATATAGTCAAAATCTTCCAGAGCTGCATTCCCCCTTTCAAAGTGCAACCCTCCATGGCATATATCTTGGAAGATTATCCTTCTTAGAAAATAAGTAGATAACCGGGTCTCGTGGTCTGGTGGTATAGGAACCTCGGCTGAGGTGCCCGCCATCACGAGTTCGAGCCCCGGCCACAGCTGATTTAACATCTCTTCCGTTGGGGCACTGGACCCCCTACGGGGGATAGTTGGTAATGTGACTCTGCCTAGATACCAAAGTTACCAAAAAAAAAAAAAAAAAAAGTAGATATTACACGTGAAACTTCGACATATGCACTCATAGTTCAAGAAAGTGTTCATGAAGAGATGATTATACTTTATTTTAATTACAAATTTCCCTCTTCCCTCAAAAGAGAAACACTCAACAAAGGAAAAGAAGAAGTATCTAAATCAGTTGAACTATATGAATAATATCGTGGTTCATGACACACACTTTATCTAAATCAAATGATAAAAACATGATATATTGATTATCTTTCATGATGAAAGAAAGGGGACCTAGTGTAAATGCACTGTGACTGTGGGCACATGCTCTAAGCCGGCTATGATCGTGACTTAATGATTATTGTGGCTGTCTTGGTTGACTCCTGTTATGAACCGTTTGTTGTTTTGACGAACATGAACATTTTTCTACCCGGTTGATATACGAATCATTCCCTTCAGTCTTCTTTAGGAAACAGGAAGTGAATTTTCCGAGGATTATAATGCATATAACAAACACGCCTATAAACAGAAGCCGGAAACTGTCTACACCAAGTTGTCTAGAGGTAACATATGGATTTGGATCTGGACTGGTGACTGGGTCTGGACAACTTTCTTCTTTCTTCTTGAACCACGCATGCTGAAGTTCCATGGCTTTTGGTGACTCTGCTACTTTCAAGATAGCCCTTGAAACATCGGCGACCAAAGGTGATCCTATTGGAAAAACCTGCAAAAAAAAAAGAGTTTCGATCTTGTTAATCTTTTACCAACCGCTTGTGTTACACAATGATCACAGTGTGTTACACACGAGTTCGAGAGAAAGAATAAGATAGACGTTTCAGGCTTATAAAATTTTCTGAAAATACTTTTTGTATTATTGAGATTCGGTGTTGTGTTTACAACAGATGATTGATCTTTATATAGAGATCGAATCAGTACAAGTATAAGAGACACAACTCTTTATACTAAAGGACACAACATGAAGAGTTACAACTCTTTGTGTAATAACATAAATAAATAACTAACTTATGTAAATGTATTAAGGAGAGATTAGATTATATAGTTTAACACTCCTCCTTAATCATATCTCGACTTGACTCCAAGCTGCTTCCTTAGATCTTCAAATCTTGAACCGCCCAATGCCTTTGTGAGAATGTCTGCGAGTTGATCATCCCCTTTGCAATACTTCAGTTCAATGATTCCTTTCTGCTCAGCTTCCCTCACGAAATGGTATTTGATCTCTATGTGCTTCGTCCTTCTGTGTTGCACTGGATTCTTCCCAATTGCTATTGCTGATTTGTTGTCATATAAGATCGGAATGCCTCTTTCAAACTTGTGACCAAAGTCTTCAAATAGTCTTTGTAACCACACTGCTTGATTTGCTGCTGCACACACGGCTATGTACTCCGCTTCAGCTGTTGATTGCGCCACTGTTTGTTGCTTGCTTGACTGCCAACAAAACATGGCTGATCCAAGAGTAAACACATAACCTGAAGTGCTTTTCTTGTCTTCTTTAGAACCACCCCAATCGCTGTCTGTGTAGCCTAGAAGTCTTGGTTCTTTCACGCTTGTGAAGTACACTCCAAAGTTTGATGTTCCTTTGACATATTTTAACACCCTCTTGGCTTCTTGGTAGTGCTTCATGCGGGTGATGACATGTATCTTGAGAGATAGGCGCTTGCATACATCACATCAGGTCTTGATGCACACAAGTACAAAAGCCCTCCAACGATGCTTCTATACTTAGTCGGATCTCCATACTCCTTGTCATCCTCAACTCCTTTTCCTTGTGGTGTAAGTGGGTTGCTTACACTCTTGTTGTCTCGCATCCCAAACTTGTCTACAAGTTTGTTTGCATACTTTTCTTGTGAAAGAAATATGCCTCCATTGTCTTGAATTACTTCCATTCCAAGAAAGTAGTTCAATAATCCAAGATCCACCATCTCGAATTCTTTCTTCATGTTCTCCTTGAATGTGTTGATGCTCTGGATGTTGCTTCCTGTGATGATTATATCATCCACATATAGACTCACGATCAACACATCTCCTCCTTGCTTCATGATGTATAAAGCCGCATCATTCATACTCCTCTCAAAACCGTTTTGAAGAAAGTATGAATCTATTCTTCCATACCATGCCCTTGGGGCTTGCTTTAAACCATATAAAGCTTTGTGTAGCCTTAACACCTTGTGTTCTTTCCCGTGTGTCACATACCCAGGCGGTTGTGTGACATACACTTCTTCCTTGAGGTCGCCATTGAGAAAGGCTGACTTCACATCCATCTGATACAATCGCCACTTCATCTGAGCCGCATATGCAAGTATGGCTCGTATTGTATCATGTCTTGAGACAGGAGCAAACGTCTCAAGGTAGTCAACACCATACTCTTGAGAGAACCCTCTTGCAACTAGCCGCGCCTTGTGCTTGATGTGATTGCCGTTTGCATCGGTCTTGATCTTGTAGATCCACTTCACACTTATCACATTCTTCTTCTTTGGCTTGTCCACTAGTTCCCACGTCTTGTTCTTCTCAATCATGGCTATCTCCTCATTCATCGCTTCTCTCCATTCCTTGGTACCACACGCTTCATCATAAGTGTATGGTTCTTCATTTGCATGAAGACAAGCTTCTATTGCTTGAGCCGCTTCATCAAGCTCTACTCTCGGTGCCCTTTCCATGATATCGACCATGGACTTGAACTTCTTTGGTGCCTCAGAAGTTTCTTCATCTCCACTACTAGTATCATGATTATCATTTTGAAAGAGAATAGGACTGAAAGTACCTCCAAATTGTTCCTCGGGACTAGATGCACCTTCGGTTTGTTCCTCAGGGCTGAATGCACCTTCGGTTTGTCCTTCAGGCGAGTGAGAGTCTTCCATAGACAACTCCAATGTCTTCCTCACCTCTTGTTGCCTTTTCCAATCCCACTTCTTGCTTTCTTCAAACTCGACATCTCTTGATACTTCAATCTTCTCATTCTCCAGGATGAGAACTCTATAGCCTTTGGATTGGTTGCTATATCCAACAAAGACTCCACGCTTTGCCTTGACGTCTAGCTTCCTCCTCTTTTGATCCGGGACATGTATGTAGCATATGCTACCAAACATTCTCATGTGTGACACATCTGGCTTGTGTCCACACCACTTCTCTATAGGAGTGACATCTTCTTCTATTGCCTTTGATGGCAGACGGTTTTGAAGATATGAGGCAGTGTATACCGCTTCTGCCCATAACTTGAGCGGTAAGTCTTGCTCTGCCAACATCGATATCTCCACTAAAGTCCTATTCATGCGCTCTGCTGCACCATTTTGTTGTGGTGAATAAGGCAAGGTGACTTGCCTATTGATTCCTTCTTCTTCACAGAACCGGTTGAATTCTCGTGAAGTGAACTCACCACCTCCATCTGATCTCAGCGTCTTGATGGTACAATCCGATTGCTTCTCCACCATTGCTTTGAACTTCTTGAACAGTGAGAAAGTCTCTGATTTTTGCTTCATGAAGTATACCCAACACATGTGAGTATGATCATCCAAGAATAGCAAAAAGTATCGGCTTCCATCAACAGACTGATGCTGCATCGGCCCACATACATCCGTATGTACAATCTCAAGCTTCTCTCTTGTCTTAGTTTGAGATTCCTTTGGGAAGCTTTTGCGTGATTGCTTTCCAAGTCTACACGCCTCACATGCTTCCTTCTTGACTTTAAACTTTGGTAATCCCTTTACCAAGTCTTTGTCTTGCATTTGTTGCAACCTTTTGTCGCCTACATGACCAAGTCTCTTGTGCCATGTCTCCATCTTTCCTTGCTCACTAGCGCTCATGGCTTCTTCTACCTGAGCCGAACTCATCCTGATTCGATAGCTTTTGTGAGTCATTGGGATATCCATTATCCTCCTTCCTTTTGCATCATCTATGATGCATCTCTTCTCTTGGAAACTCACCCGGTATCCACTTGAAACAATTTGTGGAACACTCAACAAATTTTTCGCCAAACCCGGAACCAAGAATACATTTCTGATGGTCTTCTTGCCACCTTTAGTCATGACGGTAATGTCTCCTTTACCGGCTGTCATGACTGTGCTTCCATTTCCAATCTTTATTGGAACCTTGATACTCCTATCAAGTGTTGAGAAGTAACTCTCCTCCTTTGTCATATGATTAGTTGCTCCACTGTCTACTAACCAGACATCTTCCATCACTGTTGTTGCTGCTTCGCTCGCACTGAACAACATGTGATCTTCATTTGAGTCTTCTTCGAGACTCACATGTGCCTTCTCTTTCTTCTTTGAGTAGCACTGATTTGCAAAGTGGCCTAACTTGCCACAATTGTAACACTCCTTGTTACTTCTGTGATCCTTCTTTGAATCATCCTTCTTCTGTTTCCTCAGACACTCGCTCTCATTGTGGTTGTTCCTCTTGCAGAAACCACACCACTTCTTGCCTCCCTGGCGCTTTGAGTTGTCTTGTGTAACACCAGAATTTTTGTGTTTAACACGAGCATCGAATGCTCCTTCACTGGTGCTTTCTTCTCTTGCAGCCAGCCTTGCTTCATGAGCCTTCAAGATCCCGATCAATTCTGTCATCTTTGTTGAAGTCAAATCGCTTGTTTGCTCCAACACACTGACTATGCTATCGAACTTGGCTGGGAGAGAGATGAGTATCTTCTGTATAAGTTGAACATCCGACTTCTGTTCACCATGATAAGTTAGTTGATTTGCCAATTCAACTATCTTATCTGTGAAGACCTTAATGTCTTCATTCTCATACATCTTCAGATTCTCATACTCCCTTCGCAATGTTTGAAGTTTAATCAAACGAACTTGAGGAGAGCCTTCATACTCTTCCTTCAATGCATCCCACGCCTCTTTGGATGTTGATGCTGCTGCAATCCGTGAGAAGATATGATCCGATACAGCAGTTTGCAAGATTTGCAAAGCCAATGTATCGTTCATCATCGCTTCTTCTCTAAGCGATCTTGCCCTTGCTGTTTCAGGGGTTTCATCCACTTGTGCTGGTGGGGCTGCTACGCCTTCTTCAACCACAGACCATAACTTCCTGGTCTTGAGAATGGTTACCATCTTAATGCTCCAGAAGTCGTACTTCTCTCCATCAAATATGGGAATTACTTGATTCTTCATCGTTTCGAGTGATTCTGAAATCGTATGACAAAATCCTCTAGCCTCCTTTTCTCCACGCCAAGTGTTCCTCTTACTAGTGCTTTGTTCTTTGTCCTCTCAAACGTAAAGCTCTGATACCATGTTAATCTTTTACCAACCGCTTGTGTTACACAATGATCACAGTGTGTTACACACGAGTTCGAGAGAAAGAATAAGATAGACGTTTCAGGCTTATAAAATTTTCTGAAAATACTTTTTGTATTATTGAGATTCGGTGTTGTGTTTACAACAGATGATTGATCTTTATATAGAGATCGAATCAGTACAAGTATAAGAGACACAACTCTTTATACTAAAGGACACAACATGAAGAGTTACAACTCTTTGTGTAATAACATAAATAACTAACTTATGTAAATGTATTAAGGACAGATTAGATTATATAGTTTAACAGATCTCACCATTTAATGAATTTTCACTGTAGTAATAGTCTTGGAGACTTACGAAGCCAAATCCTTCAACATTCAGAGGTTCTTCAACCATTTTATAGGTGTTGCAATATTGTCCGAGAAAGAGTCTCAAGTAAGGTGTTTCCAAGAAAGCTGCAGAGATTCCACCATTTTCTGGTCCATTTCTGAGAAATTCATCGCTTTCTTCTGGCGTATCAAAGGGCACAAGGGTAGATGGCGAGAAACCTGCTTCTTTAAGCTTTCCGAAGATGAACGATGTTCTCTGATAACCCACTCTTTCTCCTCTATCAAGCAAGCTACGCATGCTAGTTATGGTTGGATTAAGTTTTTGTGTGGTTAAAAGTGAGGCTAAACTGGCTGTGTAACTTTGAGTCAACACGAGAAGGATGAAGTACCATGTGATAACCAAGATCCTCGCTCCAAAGGTGAACACCCTTTCTCCTGAAAACAGCAACTCGCTAGTAAGCATCAATCAAGGTAATATGCACACGTCAAGATTTTGTACGATATATGCCATATTCTGCTAAATTCGGCATGGGGAAGTTTTATGTTTACCACTTCCATGGTACCACTTTTCATCTTTACCACCACTAAAACGACATTTTCAAAAATACATTCTTTATTAAATGACAAAAGACTCTTATACCCTTGTTATCTATATATATAATAAATCATTATTTAAATAAAAAAAATTTTATGTTTTCGAACTATACTTTTTCAAATTCGAACTTTTTAATAATTTTGTTTTTTGAATTTTTTTTCGAAATTTTTTTTTATTTTTTATCAAAATTTCTTTTTGAAAATCGAAAACTATGTTTGAAACTATTTAAAAAAAAAAATTAAATTTTTTAAGTATTTTTTTATATATATATTAGAATCCTAAATTTCATATTCAAAAAACCCTACCCCACCCCTTAACTCTAAACCCTAAGTCTATATTAGTTAACCCTAAGGGTATAAGTGTCTTATACCCTTCATTAGAAATGAGAATAAAAGTGATTAGTAACATGAAAAGCGGTACTATAAATGTGGTATTTGTGGCAATTTCTTATTCTGCATATGGATGCGAATACACTAGCATATTGATAATGTATTTGGATATACATCAACAACATTTAGCAAATATAAATATTTGAGATTCCAGAAACTATAGAGTTTTGAATGCAACATTTGCATCACAAAATCCAAAAGACTTAAATACCCTTCAATATAAACATAAAAATAGCTAGTTTATATTAATTATTATTTTTAGAATATTTTTAAAATAGTAAAATTATGTTTACCTATAACCATAAGATTGTTTTTTTGCAAAAATTCTGAAATTGATTTTTTCAGTTAAAAGTGTAAAATCAGTTTTCCCACCAAAATCACAAAACTACATTTCGCGTAAACAAAAAAAAAATTGATCTTCCTGCCAAACCGCATAACAGATCTTTCCGCCAAAACCATATAATCACATTTTCCCGTAAAACCGCAAACATGTTTCCACCAAAACCACAAAATCACAGTTTGTAGTCAAAACGAGAAAAACGCAAAATTGAGTTTCTCACCAAGACTCCAAAACCGTGTTTTCCTGCCGAAAATGCAAAATCGCATTTTTCACCAAAACCACTGACAAAACTATAAAATACATTTTCTTACCAAAACCGTAAAATTTCATTTTTTCCGCTAAAACCTCAAAATTACATTATCCCCCAAAATCGCAAAATTATGTTTTCCGAAAAAATTATAAAATAACGTTTTGCCGCAAAAACTGTAAAATAACATTTTCCCACCAAAACGACAAAACTGAATTTTGCATTAAAAACGGAAAATTGTGTTTTCCACCAAATCTCAAAATAATGTTTTTTCGCCAAAATCACAAAATCAAATTTTTTACTGAAACAGTAAAATTACCTTTTCACCGAAACCACAAAATTGATTTTTCTCACCAAAACTGCGAAATTCATTTTCCGCCAAACAAAAAAAATCGTCTTTTCACCAAATCTGTAAATTGTGTTTTTTCGCCAAAACCGAAAAATTAAGTTTCCGCTAAAAATATAATTAGTTCATTATTGAGAATAAAATCATAAATTTTTAGTTTTTAACTATTAATTAGTATTCAAATGTTGTTATAATTATTTTTTTAAAAGCTTAGCATCTATAAAAATGAACAACATTTTGATACAATATCAAGATATTGTATTCAGATGCTACATCTAAATGTTGCATTAAATACAAAAAACAAACATGTCAATAGGAAGGAAAGATTGATTACTTGGAGCAAAAACCATGGTAGAGAAAGCAAACCAGAATATGGTACTAGCTTGGTATCTTTTCGGTCCTTGAAAGTCAGGATTAACCCTATGCTCAACAACCCAAACAGTAAAGCCAATAAAGAAGAAAAAGACAAAGGAAGTAACCCATAGTTTCCATGACAAAGGTTTCAAGAAGCTGAAGTGATCTCTCTTCACTAGGTCATCCATTGGTACAATCAATCCCACACCTGATTTAATGAAAGGGAGTGTAAAATCGACATAAGAGGACCTGTTTGCCAGTATTGTTGTATCTCCCACAACCGCATCATATCTCTACAATAGAGAGAAGAAGGAAGAGTCACTAAGATATTTTTTGTAACTGCCCTTTTAAGGGAAGATTATATAATAATCTTACTAACCCCAAGGTACACTTGGTGGACCAAGTCGTTGTAATTGCCGGCTGCTTCACCATTGCCTTTCTCAAAAGGTATGAACTCATAGGAGACGTCATAAGGCATTGCTCGAATCACAGCCTCAAAGAATTCTATGCAGAAACCTGTGACTACCGTTGAATTGGTGATAGGATCTCTTGTGACCTTCACAAGATCAGTGTAACCGGTTCTCTTTGGAACTCCTATGCGCAACTTCTTCCCATTAGTCGGAATCTCCCATCCTTTGGGAGCAGAATCAGCCTCTCCAGGCCATATAATGTATTTAAGATAATCTTTCCAAGTAGATAAAGCTTCCACACTTTGCGGTTTTTGGTCTATTTTCTTGACAAGACCATTTTCCTCTGTCCAGAATCCTATTGACCTTTCTCCCGTTCCGACCACATTAATAATCTCAAACACTGATGGTTGAAGTTGTCCATTCATAAAACGGAAATCTCCTGCAAGTCCTTTGAATTGAACTCTTGATAGTGTCTGGAGAAGCTTTGGACCTAATTGTGATGAACCAAGAGCTTCAAGTTCAGAAATATTCACCGACGTTGACAACAAGCCTTGTCTGAAACTCAGGACGAGAAGAATAAAAATCGGAAAGAGACAAATTGACACATAGCATGGCAACCTCCGAGTGTGTAATCCCGACATCAGTTACAGCACCCACATTGACTTCGGTTCTTCTGTGGTTCTGTCCTCTACCAAGTTCCATAAAAAACACACAGAGAAGAAGAAGAAGAAGAAGAAGAAGAAGAAGAAGAAGAAGAAGACTCTCTTGTTCCTCATTTGGGGGTTTCTTATAAGATGAAAAATGTGTTTAACTTTGAAGTATGAGACGTGATGAATAATGATTGATCTGTGTACCTTTCTATGTATAGTAAAAGTTTTGTGTGTTGACTTTTTTTCTTCAAATTCACATCTAGACTAAGTCCTAATAAGCAATCAAATATAATAACTGACAAGAGATAAGAATCAAATACAATTTCAAAGTCCGGCCAATTCTAAGACAAATAATTCCTTAGTGAGTAGGATTCTAGTTTTGTAGGAGACGACTTAGCATTCTATATTGTATTCAAATAAGTTAATTTATTGATCTTACAGAAAAAAAAAAAAAGCAAGTAGTATAAAAGTAAGACAGTATAATTCCATGTACATACTTTATTGTCTAATGATTTATTTGAATTAAAACAGATCATTCCTTTGAACTCAACCTTCTTTTTTTTGTAGAATTTTAAATTAAGTAAACCCATCTATTATAACGTAATTATGAAAACAATATTATACTATTATATATGTTTTCAAACAACACAATAATTAATCTAGAGTCCAAACAATATAAAATATTAGGTCTCGTCTTTTTAATAACTTTTTCTAGATTTTCTTTCAAATTATTTATTAAATCAAATAATTGACAAAAACATTCAAATAATTTATGAAAAAATATTTTAAAATATGACTTACTTTTCAGGTTTAGATACTATGAATAATTTCAATCGATATCAAATCAATTCAACCAATAGATTATTTTATTTATATTTTCATAAATAAAAATTACATTCATTTAAATTTAAATAAACTTTCATATTAAATTAAAAACTGTATATAAATAAAATTCAAGAAATTAACATTAAATAAATTTTATAATTAAAAGTTTATTAAAATATATCTAAATAATATCTAAGACATATGCTACAGAGATTTAATTAAAAATCATATCGAAAAAATTTAAATAACTAAAAATTAAATTAAATAATAACTTATACATATATTATTATCTGAAGATACATTAAAAATGACTACGTTATACAATAAATATAATAACTAAAATAGTTATGAAAATGTTGAAGATATATATTATCTCCGTAGATTTAAACAACAGATTTAAACTGATTATAATATGAACCAAATTATTAGAAAGATAAATTACATAAAATATTTATAATAATTTTATTTAAGTCACACATAATAAATATTATGCAACTAAAATCTTTCTTAACACTAAACAATATTCAATTATTTAAAAATATTCAGTTAATTTTCAAATTTGTTTAATCAATTTAAAATAAAATATGCATTGCCACACGGTAAATGGGAGAGAGGCCTGCAAAGACTAATCAAACCAAACCAAACCAAACTTCTGTTTTTGTTTAGATTCGGATAAATATTCAGTCAATTCATATGACTTTTTGAAAATTGGTTATTGGCTCGGTAAATGGTTAATTTTTTTTCATTTTAAAAAAATCCTGAACCATTCCAATTCATACCAAACCAAACATGTGATGTTTTAAATTTTCTTATAGAATTTGATAGTTTTCCTAATAATAAACATGTATAGAATTTTACTCATTATTCGTATTACTGTTGTTTCTGCATAAAGAAGTTTTTCCAAAACTGAAGCTTTTGAATTCATATCTAAAAGCATTAATATCACAAGAAAGATTAAGTGTAGCTTTAATAGCAATTGAGAAAAGCTTTTTGAAAGAATTAGATGTTGAATTTTTGATCGATGATTTTGCTTTAAAGCATGTAAATATAATGGTTTTATTTGGTTGATTGATTATGATTTATTTGTTCTCTGTATTTTAACTTAGACACAGTTATGATTTATTTGTTCTGTGTATTTTAACTTAGGCAAGAATGTGGATGTAGATGTTTCTGTATCAATTTTTATTAATATAAAGTGTAATTAAAGGCCATTTTTGGGTGATAGCACCAATCAAATTAATTAACGGTTGAGTCTCTTGGCCTGAATGTTGCATTTTCCTCTATATTTATAGTAAAAATAGTATTTTTTTAAAAAAAAAAGAAAGAGGAAAATTAATATGTGTTTCATCTATAATAGACAAACTAGATTTTGACCCGCGCTTTCAAAGCGCGGGTTTATTTTTGTTTTTTTTTTCAATTGACAAATATTTAGTAAATGTCACATTTTCATATATTTGTGTTTTATTTTATAAAAGACTTAAAAATTTTATCTTTATTTATCGTATTTCATTTTAAATGACTATTTATGTTAAAAAATTAAACTTTATTTTTTTAATGAATTAAGTTGATATAACTCTGATAAATTAATTTTATTATGGGGTTAATATTTTACTTAAAAAATTATATACTTTTAATAAAGATTTATACTTTTCAATAAAAAAATTCAATTATTTTTATGAATGCTTAAATTATATTAAGAAAAGAAAAAAATAATAATTAAGAATAGTTGAAAAAAAATTATTTGAACTTGGACTCAATGGACCAAAGGAAAAAAAAAGGTGAGAATTGAATCTGATTTTTTAATAGGCCCAAATGGCCCAAGAGAGATTTGATTTGGGCTGGATCCAAAAATAATGACCCAATATAGATTTGTTATTAATATTACTTAATTGCCCTTAATGAAACATGCAATGTTAGTGAAGGAAACATGCCCCTAAGGTAATTATGACAATAGGATCCTGCTTTAATAGTATAGACTAGATTTTGATCCGCGCTTTCAAAGCGCGGATTTATTTTCCTTTTTTTTTCAATTGACAAATATTTAGCGTCATAATTCATATATTTGTGTTTTATTTTATAAAAGACTTAAACTTTTTATCTTTCTTTATCGTGTTTCATTTTATATGACTATTTATGTTTAAAAAATTAAACTGTATTTTTTAATGAATTAAGTTGGTATAACTCTGATAAATTAATTTTATTATGTGGTTAATATTTTTAATAAAAATAATTATATACTTTTAATAAAGATTTATACTTTTCAATGAAAAAATCAATTTTTTTTATGAATGCTTAAATTATATTAAGAAAAAAAATAATAATTTAGAATGGTTAGAAAAAAATTATTTGAACTTGGACTCAATGGCCCAAAAGAAAAAAAAATGTGAGAATTGGATCTGATTTTTTAATCGGTCCAAATGGTCCAAGAGAGATCTGATGTGGACAGTGGGCTTGATCCAAAAAAATGGCCCAATATAGATGTGTTATTAATATTACTTGATTGCCCTTAATGAAACATGCAATGTTAGTAAAGAAAGGGTAGGCTAAGGTAAAAAGCACAATAGGATCCTGCTTTAATAGTATAGATACATGGAAGAAACATTCACATTTATTTAAAAGTTATTCTGCTCTAAACGAAAAAAAAGAATTAAAAATAGTATGTCTTTTACAAAAAGAGGAAAATATGGCATTCATCTATAATATAATAATACATTGAAGAAACATTCACATTCCCAAATTTGTTTTGTTGATGTAGCTATTTTGAAATGATGATAATATTCATTTTTAACTAAAACCACAAAACTATTTCAATATTCTTTTGCCTTCTAGTTAAAAACCATACTCCCACTATTCGGTAATACTTGACATTCTAGTGCTTTTTATATCACTATATTTGATATGTACGAAATTCCACGTAAATAATGAACAAAACCATTCTGGTTGGTATAACACGAACCAATTAGGTTATATAAAGAACACGGTTTGGTTTGGTTTAGTTTAACTTCGGTTGGATTAGTTTGGTTTGATTTTTTTGTCCACCTCTAATAATGACAAAAGATGAGTTTTTTTTACCCTTATACTCCCTCCGTTCCTGAAAGAATGATTTTCTGAAGTATTCACGCATATTAAGAATATAATAAATGTTTACAATTGAATTTATTATTTATTTTAGTATACATTTTTCAATAAATATCAACCAATAATATTCAACCAATTCAAATATTTTTAATTAATGTTTCTTAAAAGTATACAACTTTTCAACATTAACTACTAAAATTACATTAAAATTTTAGAAAATCTATCATTTTGGAACAAAAAATAAATCTAGAAAATCATACTTTCAGAAACAGAGAGAGTAATACTGAATAAATTATTTTAATAAGTTGAAAAGGTTATAAAAAAAGAGTAATTGAAAAAGTTCAAATAGAGGAAATAATATCAGTTTCCTTAATCTACGTGCAAAGCTGTAGAACCCTGGGAGTATTTTTCAGTTTTACCGGGAAAACAAGGCAATGGACGGATGTTATTCATATTTTGTGCTTTGTTTTGTTTTAAAAAAAAAAATTTTTGAACACACTGTTTTGTTTTAAAATATGTTTGGGAAATAACGTTATAAACTAGATCGACGTGATACTTTCTTCTGGTCAATTTTGTTTGTAGTTTCAAGAAAAACAATTTCTACAATAACAAACAAAACACACGATCGCTAGAGTTGTATTTGTATTTGGCTTTGCAGTTACATTAACAAGCAAACGATCGACGTCTAACTCTTGAATCCAATTACTATATAAGATTCATTTTAAACACTTCAATTAGTAATTCATCTTGACTACATGCTTTTTTGTAATTGATATTGACCACATGTTAAAAAAAAGATCTTGACTGTTCAAGTTAAGTTAATCTGGATTTTGATCCAAATGACTAATTTACAGAAAATGAGTGTAGCAAAACAAAGAAAAATTGTTAAAGAGAAATTGTTCTCAAGATTTTATATTACATAATAAATCATCTTACTTCAATATACTTTGATCGATCCGGAAATTTAGAATCCATAAACATTTTAAGATAATTTTTAACAATTTTTGTGTTTATAAAATTTAAGATGTATGATATCCATTACGCTCGATGCCGATCTGCTTACATAAAGTCTCATTTTTATCTTGCGCTTTGCATATTTTCCACAATAAATTTGTCTGTTCCAAAGCTTCAAAGCCAACTGTCTTTCTTTCTACAGTAACTGCAAACTACATGGTCCAAAAGTTCAGTCTTCATCTGTCAGAAACTAAATTTACTCAGCTTAGTAAACAACTGATGCTCCCTTAGAGAATAATTATAGCTCGAACCGGTGGCAAGTTTTTTTAGGAAACTTTTTTTGTTTTTTTTTGTTTGAAAAAAAAAAATTATAAAGCGAACCAATCGCGGGTCACCACGTGTCGGTAGGACCCGCGAACAGTGTAAAAACCCCTCCAAAATCGGTTCTTATTTTGTGCTGTCTATCACCGATCCTTAATTTTTTGTGAAACCCATTCAAATATTTAATTATTTTTTGTTAAGGATCTCATTGTTAAGACCACCTCCATTAGACACTTTAAAGGGGTTCTTAAAAAAAACCAAAAAAATAAATGAAAAAAGAAAAAAAAACAAGAGAACCGGTGTCTAACTAAGAGGTTTTGGAATCACTAAGAGCACCATTATTGGGGTTTCTAAAAGGGGTTTCTTTCAAAAAAGCAATGTGTGGCCCCACCAAACCATAAAAACCAGTCCCCAAAGTCATGAAATAAGGACCCCCTTGTGGTGGGTTTTTTACACTATTCGCGGGCCCCACCGACACGTGGCGGCACGCGATTTGTGCGCTTTTAATTTTTAATTTTTTTTAATCAGACAAAGAAAATAAAATAAAAATAAAAAAAATTTTAGAAACCCTTAAATAGGTTTTAGGGATAATGGTGCTCTAAGCACCCCATACATGTCCTCTTTGTATTGGTCGATTCCTTCATCTTCTCTCCATATACTCTTCGATCCCTTCCTCTGATCTCCACCATTCCGTCTCCAATCTTCGATTCCAATTGTCAGCACCGCCGTGAGATTAGATTTCGCTGAACTCCCCACTTCAAGTCTGGGAGGGTGAAGTTGTGACGAGTCTTGCATCTCTCACGTCTCTCTCTTTGAGATTAGCTTTGACTCTGTAATCTCGTCTCCTCGTCTCTCTTCTCCTATTGTTCGAGCTTCCACCACTGATGTCCAATATTGTGGTACGTTTAACACTCCTCCGTCCCTTCTTTTTAGCTTTTTTACTCTTTCTTCTTGTGATGCCTGCATCTTGTAATTGATCGTTTCATAGTGTCAAAGTTTCGGTTTTTTTCTTCTTGAATTGCAGAGAAGAATGCAGAGTACGGAGTAAAAGTGAAAGAGGTTAATATAGCGCCTAATCCTATAGCTCGAGGCGAGCCAGCTACCTTTACCATCTCTGCCAACACATGTTGCTTCTTTTTTTACTTTACATTGATACCAATGAAAGATGTTTCCTTTGTGATGATGATGAATGTGTTAGTTATGAACTTATGATAGAGAGAGACAATGTGATTACTGCTTTTGAGGGTTGTAGGCTCTTACTAGATTCTCAAGGAGTATGAACAATTCATTTATGATATGTGTTTTTTCTTTTAAATAAAAGGGCGTGGGATTACGGGTGGGAAGTTGGTGATTGAAGTTACATACTTTGGATGGCACATTCACTCTGAGACTCATGACCTTTGCTCTGAGACAACTTGTCCTGTTGAAACCGGAGACTTCTTGGTTGCACACTCTCAAGTTCTTCCTGGTTACACTCCTCCTGTAAGTTTAATGATTCACTTTGTTTCTTCGTTCTTGCTGTTCAGTTTGAAGCGTTAGATGGTAGGGTTTGAATAGTTAGATGGTCAGGGTTTAAAGTGGTTGATAGATCTGTAAGCGTGGGTATTAGCATGGGATAGATCTGTTTGACATGTGCTTGTTTCAGACATTTGAGTTATTGTCAAGTTTCCTTAGTTCAAGATCTTTTATCTGTCATTGCCTATTAGAACTATGATTCCTGATTCACATCAGAGACTTTTTGTTTGGTTTTTGGTGTCTTTTGATCTTGTATGTTTGTTATCTTTGATCTTGTTGTTTTAAGACAGCTATATAAAACAATCTTCTTTTTGTGTGATGCTGATGTTTCACTTGATGTCGATGCCACAAGGAAGTTTTTACGTATTCAACGATATATTCAGGTTGAACTACGCCTGAAGAAGAATCTCAGATACTATACACTATTTAATCAATGATTTATCTTGAGAACAGAGCAAGATTGTCTCTTTGTATTTGTATTTGAATGGGGTTTATTCGTTTGTCATTTACATTCCAGTGACTTGATAAAACAAATTAAAATGGTTTCCAATATGCTATTTTCATCTGAATGTTGCTCTATCCTTTGTTGTTTCTCTATCCTCTCACCACTGGCCACATCTCCCGGTCCAAGCTTAGCCTATCAAAGTGTTTTTTTTTTCTTACCCGAAGGCTTTACTCTAGTCATTCATTGCAAAGCGGCTAGCAAGAGTTTCAGTTACCAGTTTTGTGTTTTTTTTTTTAACAAAACAAATGTTCTTATTATTAACTCTATGTATTTTTAATATGCTTTTATGTCATTTTTATTAAAAAAATTATGTATGCTTTTATTTTAAATCATTCTACTTAAAAAAAATTAAGAAATTATTAACTTTATGTGTTTTTGATATGCTTTTATGTCATTTTTATTAAAAAAAAATTATGTATGCTTTTATTTTAAATCATTCTACTTAAAAAAAAAAAATTAAGAATCCCTATGAGGTTCTCCCATTGGAGGAGGAAAAAATTATTTGCACTAACAAAAGTTCTTAACTTCTCAAATCACTTTATTAACTACTAATTTAATCATAAGAGCCCCTTAGAGGTTCTAATGGATGGACTTGCTCTTAGAGAATGATTATTGGGGGGTTCATAGGGTGCCGAATCTTTCATTAGCCTTTGTCCAGTTGGGTTTATTTGATGAATATCTCCCATTCATGAGTGTTTTTGGTTGGTCCCAATACAGCTTTTTGGTTTATTTGAACGAATAAGTTGTTGCAGTAATTCACATGATGAATGTTGTTGAAAAAAAAATAAAAAAATTTCAAAAATAATTACTGTTTGGAAAATCTGAGATGAAAGAAGTGTTTTCTTGGCATTTTGTTATTGTTGTTCTCTGCATCCGTCTACAAACACAAACATATTCGTTCCGAGAAGAAGAAAAAAAAACAGCTTCAATAATTGTGTTCGAGTATGGCGAATTCACCTCTTCATTCTCCGATCAACCCACATTTCTTCCAACCTCTTCTTCCCGGTTTCACCAACCACCTCGTATACTCTCTGTTTCTTCTTCTGTCGCTCTGATCAAGTTGGTTCTGTTTTTAAATCTTGTGCATGATGTTTTCAGGACATTCCTGTTGCGTTCTTTTTGAAGCACTTAGAGAGAAATAACAAACGTAAAACGGCTAAGCTGAGATCAGACGCATCAGAGACGACCTGGAGAGTAGAAATTGACGGCCAAAGACTCTCTGACGGCTGGGAAGATTTCGCTGTCGGACATGATCTCCGACTTGGTGACACTGTCATTTTCAGACACGAAGGAGAGTTAGTGTTCCATGTCACAGCTCTAGGACCAAGTTGCAGTGAAATTCAATATGGAGGATATAGCGATGAAGAAGAGGACAAAAAGGGTAAATCTTAAGTTTTGTATTAGATATATTATTACCACATTTAGAATCATGACCCCGAGATTACTTAAATCTACCGACATAGAATCTTTGTAATACAGAGAAGGTCTCAAGAAAGAAGAAGAGTCCAAAGGCAGAAACAGACCCTTCAACAGACCAATCTTTCTTTATGACCACCGTCACGGCTTCAAATCTAAAGCGCGACATAGTGGTTATAATCCTTCCACTATTACTCCTTACTTATATATAGTAATATTTGATTCGAGTGAGAACTGTTTCATTCATATTCATGAAGACTGTTCTTAACTGCAGTATCTCCCTAAAACGTTTGCAATGTCAAATGGTCTGCTGAAGAGATTTGAGATTGTTTTAATGAATGAAGAGGGAGAATCATGGAAGATAGGTTTGACATACGAGTCATGTAGAGGCCGGTTTTGTAGGCACCAAATTTACTAGATAGGCAAATTTGATATGTAAAGCAAAAAGTTTACAAAATAACATGAATAAAAAAAAATACAACAATATAATACCGTAGTTGGAAAAGAACTAGGTTGAAGAAGAGTCGAGATTAAATCTCTTTCCTTAATCCTTTAAACGCCCGCAGTGTGCCGGTTTGATACGTTTAAGAATCCCAGGATACAACTGCCAATATCTTCAGTCTCACAGTACTTGAGAACCAAAGCCTGTCGAACCTATTTCTATGTTATACTCTCAGACACAAAAAAAAATAAAATAGGAAAAAGTGGTTTTGTTTGTCTTGGATGTGTCTAAAAAAATGAGTTAAGCTCCCTTTTGTAATCAACAAAACAGGTCCAACGTAAGCCATAAATGGAGCATTGAATCACGTCAAATGTCATAAAGAGAAATTGATTCTTTGTAACTATTTTGATAACATGCATTCAAGAAAAATATATTGTAAGTTTGACTAAGTTAAATAACAATAATCTTTTTAATGGGTTTAAAATCTTTTATATTTAAATAAATATAAGATAATCATAAAATAAGTTATTAGACATAATGTCCAACTAACAAATTTTAATTTAACCCTAAATATATAAAGTGAGACATTTGCTAATTTCATATTTAGCCAAATTCAAAATTTTACAAGCTTTGTAAAACACTCACTTTACACTTCCATTTCTTATTCAAAACAACTTCGATTTTGACCAACAAATACACTATTTCATAGTGTTCACGGTGACGATTACATCGTGCCCAAATTCCGGTCTTTCCGACAGACGTCTCCGTCGAAAAATCCATCGGAAAAATGGTACGCACCACTTTGTCAAAAACGAGTTCCAACAGGTTTTACATGAACAGAGGCTGGAGAAGTTTCTGTGTTGCTAACAAGAAGAAACCCGAAGACATGTTCAAATTCAAATTGGTGCAAAATGAAGAAACGCCTGTGATCCATCTGCTCCCCTTGAACAGTGAATATCTGCATAAAGTTGGTAAGGTTTAAGAGCTATTGATCCAGCTGCTTCAAGAAAGAAAAATCAAATAACCGAAGATGTTTTTTTCCACTATGTAGAGCCTAGCGATGAGTGCGACACAAGGCAAGGTTTAGAAGCTACCGAAAAAGAGTTTCTTGGCGTAGAAACTAACCGTAATGACACAAGTCAAAGCAAAGAAGCTATCAAGATAAGAACACGTTCAAAAGCTACCATCAAAGAAGAAAATATCACAACAAGCCAAAACCGATTTGTGACATTAACCGCTACTCCTACAGCACATAGCACTCAGTTTCCTTTATGGGCCAGAAGTATGAAACCCGAGATCTGAACTGAGAACCAATAACCCACAAATAACCCAACCCAGTTTATACCCAACCTCCAAAAACCCAGAAACATCAAGGTTGAAATCCAAACCAAGAAAATAACCCATTATAGTATAAGTTTATCCGTGGGTACCCAAAGTATTATCTTATTTACTCTGAAGATCATGTAAAATATTAATATCATTAATGTGAGCTTTAATATATATACAAGATTTTGCAATTTTATAGAAAACTTGTTTTAGCGCAAAAACTCGTTTACGATTTTGGCGGAAAAACTCGCTTTTTCGGAGAAAAAGATATTTTGCAATTTTAACCGGAAAACTCATTTTGCGGTTTTAGCAGTAAACATAGTTTTGACAGAAAAAATCATTTATGGTTTTAACAAGAAAACTTGTTAAGTTGTTTTTGTGGTTTTAGCGGAAAATTTTCTTTTTGCGGTTTTTGGTCGGTAAATTTTTTTTTGTGGTTTTGGTTGGAAAACTCGATTTTTTAGGTTTGCGGGAAAAATAATCTTTATGGTTTTAGCGGGAAAACTCGTTTTTGCGGTTTTGGCGGAAAAACTTGTTTTTACGGTTTTGGCAGAAAAATTTGTTAGATTTTGGCGGGAAACCTGTTTTCAATTTTGGCGGGAACAATCTTTTTGCGAATTTTTGGCGGAAAAACTCGGTTTTACGGTTTTTGCTAGAAAATTCAGTTTAGCGGTTTTGGCAGAAAAACTCGGTTTTGCGGTTTTGGCGGGAAAACTCGGGTTTTCGTTTTTGGCGGGAAAACTCGGGTTTTTGTTTTTGGCGGGAAAACTCGGGTTTTCGTTTTTGGCGGGAAAACTCGGTTTTTCGGTTTCGGCGGGAAAACTCGTATTTATTTTGACGGGAAAACTCGGTTTTTCATTTTGGCGGGAAAACTCGTTTTATTTTGACGAGAGTTTTTCGGTTTTGGCGGAAAAACTCGATTATTTGGTTTCGGCGGGAAAACTCGTTTTTGGTTTCTGTGAGAAAATTTATTTTGCAGTTTTGGTGGAAAAAAATATTTTTTGGTTCTGACGAAAAAAAAAACTTTTTGCAAATTTTATATAATTTAATTAAAATGGTGAAAATTTATATATATAATTGAAAACTCATGGGTACACCATTACCCTTTTGTATTTACCCAACATAAATATGAGTTTTAAAATTAATACTCATGGTTGACCCAATTAATCTTAGATGGGTAAAAACTCAATCCGTTATTAGTGGGTTAGGGTAAACCCATGGGTAATTACCCCTATTAACATCCCTGTTCCTACTTGTAGACTGGTAAGTTCCACAACAAGACTGTTTCTTTTTTTCTATTTTCACTTATATTGAATATGTCTCTATATATGGAATCTACAGAATCTTCCGTTGGAGTTCACGAAAGGGAATGGAATCAACAACGCAGGGAAGATAATGATGAGGGACAGGTTCGGTATAAAATGGTCGACGGTACTACTGATGAATAAGAATGAAAGAAGAACAATGAGTTTAGGAAGAAATTGAAAAGGTTTCTGTGAGGTTAACGACGTAAAGATGGGTGAGTCTTTTGTCTTGGAGTTGGTTTGGGAAAACACAGTTTCCGGTTCTTAATTTCTGTTCCAAAAGGTGAGAAGAACCATATATCAAGAAACTTTGTTTAACTACTTGTTTGGGCGAGGATCGATCATTGCTCAAAGAAACCTAATGTCCTTAAATTGATTTAGTTTTTTTTTTTTTGTTACTCTTCAATTGATTTAGTTATGTTGGCTACTGTCGTATCCGAAAATATCGTATTTGAAGAATCTGAAATCAGAAGAATAATGATTAGAAAAATCAAAGAACAAACGACAGTTAAGAACCTACATACAGTTTAAATAATACTTAATTTTTAATGAAATAAACTATAAGAATCAAAATAGAAAGTTTTGTTCACAAAAATAAAATACAAGGAAAAAATGACCAAAATAGCATTAATTAAAGAGTTTAAAAATACATACACCCTTTTGAGTTAATTAGTTTAGAATTAAGATTTAGTTTTTGGGGTAAGTTTTAGAGTTTGAGGATTAGGGTTTAGGGTCTAGAATTTAAGATTTACTGTATAAAATTTAAAATAATAAATTTAAACAAAATAGTTTAAAAATATTTGTTTAAATTAAATGTATATATGAGCTATTTTAGTCATAAAATTTTGTTTTAAAGTATTTTAAGAGATTTATCCATCTAAATACATAGTTCCTTAGTATTTAAAAAAGTTGATGTATTAGATTTTTTGAGCATGTTAATATTTGTTTATTAAGACGAACCATCCGCTAGAAAAATAGAACTAATGTTCGTTTACTGGTAAAAATGAGAAACATTCAGATAAACAACTATATTAATAATATTGAAAAATTAATCAGAATTTTAAAATTAGTTGGCTGACCCAAATTGAAATATTTTAATAAAAATGATTTAGTCATAATTAGAAAATGTTGCAAATGCCCTTATCCAAATAAAAATCTTGATGTAAATTATAAATGGGCAGACAAACATCACATCAACAAGACTAGAGAATTATTCTAAAAATAGAAATCATATTTGCGTGAAGATCGCAAAATAGTTTTTTTTCCCTGAAATCAACTGTGTTTTTATCGGCTTCTAACATTTGTTTTGAGCCTTCTGTCAAATAAAAATGTGTGTTCTGCTATAAATCATATTGTGGATGTCAATAACCGGTCAAGTCCATAACCGTTCCATACCGTTAGAGAGAGAGACGGCTAGAGAAAGAGTTGGTCACCTTTGGTTTTCCTTTTCCTTCTTAGATTATGATTTGTACTATTTCCATATTTGTATTTTCTTTTTCTAGTCTTTCCATTATTCTATGACGGTGTAACTCCCTATATATAAAGGGCTCTTTATGTTTATGAATAATACATAAACATATAGATTCTATTCTCTAGTTTCACAACACGTTATCAGCACGTGTACATACACAGAACGGCTTGGCCGAACCATTCATAAAACGAATTCAGCTAATAGCTAGACCATTGCTTATGAGGTCTAAGCTTCCGGCCACAGTTTGGGGACACGCGGTCTTGCACGCGGCCGAACTGATTCGTATAAGACCGTCTAGTGAACATAGATATTCCCCATTATAATTGCTTACGGGTCATGAGCCAGACATATCTCATCTTAAAACATTTGGCTGTGCCGTCTATGTGCCAATTGCACCAACACAGAGAACAAAGATGGGACTTCAAAGTAGGATGGAGATATATGTTGGATATGATTCTCCCACGATTATTAAGTACCTTGAGCCAACTACAGGTGATTTATTTAAGGCCAGGTATGCGGATTGTCATTTCGATGAATCCGAACATCCAACATTAGGGGGAGATAATAATAAGCTGGTAAAAAAAATTACATGGAATCAAACATCCTTATCTTGACAAGATCCTCGGACTCAAGAGTGTGATTTAGAAGTCCAAACGATTATACATTTACAAAAGCTAGCTAATCAATTGCCAGATTCTTTTGCTGACCCAAAAAGAGTGACTAAGTCATATATACCAGCTGCTAATGCACCAATAAGAATTGATGTTCAAGAGGGACACAATCAAGTTGCTACAGAATCTAGACAACGTTTGAAACGTGGTAGACCAATAGGTTCCAAAGATAAGAACCCTCGGAAAACTAAGAAAGGTGCAGAGATTGAAACCGAGGTTGTTAAAACCCTAGACGCGACCGCGGCAGTTCCTAAATCCCAGGACTTAGCCGCGGCCGATCCCAAAACCCTAATAGCGATCGCGGCCGATCATGAATGCTTAGATGCGGCCATCCCTGATGTATCTAATACTGATTCTTGGGACGCCAAGATTCAAGGTACTGAAGGTACTGATAATAATGAGATCTCAATAAACTATGTCTTGTCTGAGATACAATGGAACAGAAAGAATGTCGACATTGATGATATATTTGCATACAAGGTAGCACTTGAACTTATGGATTTAAACGAGGATCATGAACCCACGTCTATTTATGAGTGCACTCAACGATCAGATTGGATCAAATGGAAAGAAGCTATAAACGGGGAGTTAAATTCTTTAAAGAAAAGAGGTGTTTTCGGTCCTATAATTCGAACACCATATGATGTTAAACCAGTTGGATACAAATGGGTCTTTGTGAGGAAAAGAAATGAACATTGTGAAGTAGTGAGATATAAAGCACGGCTTGTTGCACAAGGATTCTCACAAAGACCAGGAATAGATTATGAGGAGACATACTCCCCTGTGGTGGATGCTACTACTTTAAGATTCCTGATAAGTCTGGCTATAAGAGAAAAATTAGACTTGCGGTTAATGGATGTTGTAACTGCATACTTATATGGGCCACTGGATAATGAGATATATATGAAAGTACCAGAGGGTATTAAATTGAAAAACAAATCGAGTTCTTGCGAACATTGTATAAAGTTGAACAAGTCACTTTATGGATTGAAACAATCAGACCGAATGCGGTACAATAGGCTAAGTGAGTATCTAGTGAAAGAAGGATATAAGAATGATCCGATCAGTCCTTGTATCTTCATAAAGAAATTCGGCCAGGGCTTTGTGATCATAGCAGTGTATGTTGATGATCTGAATATCCTAGGAACATCTGGAGAAATCTCCCAAACAGTTGAATATCTTAAGAAAGAATTCGAGATGAAAGATCTAGGAAAAACGAAATTCTGTTTGGGATTACAACTTGAGTACACAAGAGATGGAATCCTTGTGCATCAAATGGCATATACAGAAAAAATACTCAAGAGATTTAACATGGCCGAGTCTCACCTCTTATCTATCCCCATCGTTGTGAGGTCTCTCGGCCTGGACACTGATCCATTCCGTCCTAAGATGGACGATGAAGATGTCCTTGGTCCCGAAGTGCCATATCTCAGTGCCACAAAAGCTTTGATGCATCTGGCTAGTCACACACGACCAGGTATATGTTTTGCCGTGAATCTATTGTCTAGATTTAGCTCTTGTCCAACCCAAAGGCACTGGGACGGGATTAAACATATTCTTCGTTACCTGCAAGGAACGAAAAACTTGGGTTTATTTTATACTAACCATAACAAAGAAGGGTTAGTTGGCTTTGCTGATCCAGGTTATCTTTCGGATCCACACAATGCTCGATCACAGACAGGCTATGTGTTCACACATGGTGGAACGGCCATATCATGGCGTTCCATGAAGCAGACGATCGCGGCCACATCTTCAAACCATTCGGAGATCTTGGCAATACATGAGGCCAGCCGCGAGTGTGTTTGGTTGAGGTCCATGACCCAACATGTTCGAGTTGAATGTGGGATGTCCGAAGGCAAGGACGCACCAACCGTGATGTATGAGGACAATGCAGCATGCATTGCTCAGCTTAAGGACGGCTACATCAAAGGAGACAGGACGAAGCACATATTGCCTAAGTTCTTCTTCACACACGAGCTACAGAAAGCCGGCAAGGTCCAAGTAGTCCAAGTGCGTTCAAGTGACAACTCAGCTGATCTATTCACCAAGTCGCTTCCAACTTGCACGTTCAGAAAGCTCACGCATCAGATTGGGATGCGTCGACTGAAAGACCTTCAGTGAGGTATAGAACATGGGGAGTAATACGTGTTGCACTCTTTTTCATTCACCATGGTTTTGTCCCACTGGGTTTTCCTGGTAAGGTTTTAATGAGGCAACATCCAAAGCGTATTACAAACTATGTATGGTTATGACATCCAAGGGGAAGTGTTATAAATCATATTGTGAATGTCCATAACCGGCCCGGTCCATAACCGGCCCATACCGTTAGAGAGAGAGAGAGACGGCAAGAGACCTTTGATTTTCTTTTTCCTGCTTAGATTATGATTTGTACTATTTTCATATTTGTATTTCCTTTTCTAGTCTTTTCATTATTCTATGACGGTGTAACTCCCTATATATAAATGGCTCCTTATGTTTATGAATAATACAGAAACATACAGATTATATTCTCTAGTTTCACAACATGTTCATAATTTTTTTAGTCTTTTATCGAATCGTTTTAAGGTTTAGGTCAATGTGAAAACAAGGGAAACAATCTGAGTGCAAATAACTAAATAAAAATGCATAATTATGTAGATGTGTTAGATGTTTAGCAATGCGTAGAAGATTTCCCACTGGCAGATTGAGATCATATTTGGACATGAAATAGAAAATTTAGTTATCTTTTTCATACAAGTGGATGAAGGTCGATCCAACGATTAGATTAAATCTCATGTGCGTTTTACTGAACATTTTTCTTATTTTCGATCTGGTTTTGCCTAAAATTTGATCCTTATGTGATCTTGACCTTTTTTTTTCAGCCGTTGTTAGGCTACACTTTTCTTTACATATGTTTTCATAGCTTTGGATATTTATAACATCATATATAGAGACAATTTCGTATTCTATTCTAGAAAAGATTTTTGAACCTATGTATTTAATTTACATTGTTATAAGAAAGCATTACATGTAAACATACTTTGGGTTGGATATATAACACTTTAAGGCATTTTATGCTGGTGGTGTACTTTTGGCCTTCTGTGTTGAGTTGAGATTCTCATCATACCTCTGTGAACAATGATAATAGCGACCAAATTTATAAAAGGTAAACACACTAGTTAGACTTCTCTTGTTGCAATTAAATGGTAACTTTATTGAATGGTGGACTTTTATAACAACCGTTGGATTAAAGATAAGAAAGAAAAATCTGAAGGCTGAGGTTATTAAGTGTTATGTCTTTCTTTTTACTTGTGTTCGAACACACACTTTATTCTGGATAAGGTGTGGTCAAGAAATTAATGGTTGAAGACATAATTTTGTATGCAGGTTAGGTGTGGTCAAGAGAAGTAGTGATGTGGACATAGTTAGAGGTATTGTGGTTAATCAAAAAAGGTGTGACCACCACTTTCATAACCATTTTCATAAGCTTCTCCGCCGCCACTTCCTCTATCGCCACCTCCTCCACACCTTATGGTTTATGGTCTACTTCCATTTCTGGGTCTTCTTTTTTCACTCATTCCATAAACACCATCACCATAAAACCACCTCCTCCGTGACCGTCTCCACCTTGAGCAACACCTCCATACACATCTTTACCTTGTGTTATCACTTTCGTCAGTTCTATTTCAGTAACCATGACCTCCACCACCATAAGATGATTCTCCACCATCTCCGTTACCACTTCCGTCTCTGTTTCAACAATTGCAATTCGTCGCAAGTGTATAATCGAATGAAAAGGAAGAAACTTTATCAGATTAAGGTTTGTAAAAGAGTAAAGTGATTTTCGGTTAAAAAAAGAAGTAGAAAATAAATTATGTTTTTAGATCTGAGTTTTAAAGCGTAATAAAAGTAAAATGAAAAATAATTTAGTTAACTTGTGTTTTTAATTGTTTTAGTTGGAAGGTATAAGAGACATTTTTATGAGATAAAGTACTCCACATGGTAGAAGTATGTCTGAGTGTAAATGGAAAGTGTAAAAGTATGTCTGAATGTAAAATTTTCTTGTTATAATGCACTATTTATCAGCTTCATGTGTTTTTGTTTCCATGTTTGAGTAGTGAATTAGTTAGGCTTAGGGTTATCTGAAAGAACATATGGCTTTTCGAAATTGATTTGTTAGATTAGGAGAATATCAATCTGGTTCTTCATTATAGTTGTTCGTAATACTTAAACTTGACTGATCACCTATTTTATGATATCTATGTTTTTAATGCACCGAAATTGACTATTTAGATGTATTAATGAATAAGTGGCCTCCTCCATGGATTTCCTTTTCAGATTCAATCCAGTTCTCCAGCCTCCAACACTCTGAAACAGCTCTCCCATGGCTCTGATAGTGATGGTGTCCCGTCTTTCGTCACTCCGGCCCTCGTCTCCTCCGTTGCGACCCCGCCCTCCTCCAGATCCGCCGCCGTCTCTGCCTTCTCCGGTGCCGTTCGAAGCTCTCTCTCCGCAACCGTGTTCGTCGTCTCTTGCGCAAGCTCTCACTCCGCACGAACCACCAGATCTGCCGCCGTGTTTGTTTTCTCCGGTGCCGTTCGAAGCTCTCTCCCGGACAGAACCACCGGATCCTCCCGACGCTTCATTCCGCCTCGTTGTTCACCTGCACTTTGACACACCATTCACCCTCTCTCAAGCGTATATTCAGAATCTGGAAACTCGATTTCCAAATCTGGCCAGTGGTGGTGTTGTTTCTTTTGTGTTCTTTGGTGCCACAAGATTTGGTTCTAAAGGTTTATATCCAAATCTTGTGGTTCGTGTTTGTGGAATCATCACTGTTCTTCGGCCATTCATACCATCTCCTCAAGCTCTTACCCATATCTTAACTCTAAAGCCTCCATCTAGGATGGCAACAAAGAAAAGTGGTGGTGGTGGTCTCCCGGTGTCTGCTAGCGACACTTCCTTCGCCTATGGGCTCCTTTCTCCTGTGCTATACAGGTATCTATTTGGGTGTGTCGATGACACTTTTTTCGCTTACGGGCTCCATTATCCTGTGATATACAGGTCTCTATTTGGGTGTTTCGACCTCCCTACCAGTGGTCCTTGTAAGGTCCTTCATGCTCATATTAGCTATTTATTTACTACTTATTCTGCTACTGTAGAATGGTTTAGACAGCTATCTGTATGGGTGATGTTGGAATTGAGGTTCATGATCTTAGCTGGTGATATACCGATGGGCTTAGTCTCATTTGGTTCTACCTTTGTGACCTTTAGTAGCATTTATATCGCCTTGGCGCGAGCGTCTGCACGCAGTATGCAGTTCTCTTATGGGTTTCATTCACTACAAGAAAACACAGTTTTAGCAAGGAAATTTAACGAGGAAAACTATTCCTCGTGAAATTACGATGACTTAACGATGAAATTGCGAGGAAATAAAGTTTCGTCGTAATGGCCTTGTAAAATACCGAGTAAAGATTTTCCTCGTAAAATCGTCGTAAGTTAACGTGGTTTTTCCGAGAAAAATGTGTTTCGTCGCAAATTCGTCGTAATTTTAGCATGATTTTTACGAGGAAATAACTTACGAGGAAAGAACGAGAAATCCACCAACTTAACACGTTTTTTTTGCCACCAACCTAATTTTTCGTCGTAAATTCCTAGCAAAATTCAACTACCAGATTCGAAAATTTTCTATATATATGGAGGTTTGAACATAATTTTAAGCACACCAACAAGAAAAAAAAAGTGAAAAAAATGTCGGGCTTGGGAAATATTTTCGAGTTGCGGAGGTGGATGTATATGCATAGAGATGCTAACGGGAGAGTGACGAAAGAATATCTTGCTGGGTTGGAGCGTTTTATGCATCAAGCAGATTCTACACCGCTCGCCCAAGAAAGCGGTAAAATATTCTGTCCTTGTAGGAAATGTAACAATTCAAAGTTGGCAAATCGTGAAAATGTTTGGAAGCATTTAGTAAATAGAGGTTTCACGCCAAATTATTATATCTGGTTTCAACATGGAGAAGGTTATAGTTATGATCAGAATGAAGCTAGTAGTAGTAATAACAACTTTCAAGAAGAACCGGTTGATCATCAATTGCATAATGCACATAGTTACCATCAGGAGGATCAGCCGATGGTAGATTATGATAGGGTTCATGATATGGTAACTGATGCATTCGTAGCTCATGATGATGAAGATGAAGAACCTAACATAGATTCAAAAAAGTTTTATGAAATGTTAGATGCGGCAAATCAACCACTTTACAGTGGTTGTAGAGAAGGTCTCTCTAAATTGTCATTGGCTGCTAGAATGATGAATATTAAAACTGATCACAATCTACCTGAAAGTTGCATGAACGAATGGGCAGATTTATTTAAAGAGTATTTGCCGGAAGACAATGAGTCTGCTGATTCTTATTATGAGATTCAGAAACTGGTTTATAGTCTTGGGTTGCCTTCGGAGATGATAGATGTTTGCATCGACAACTGCATGATCTACTGGGGAGATGATGAGAAGTTGGAAGAATGTCGATTCTGCAAGAAACCACGATTCAAGCCGCAAGGAAGGGGACGTAATAGGGTACCGTACCAAAGGATGTGGTACCTACCAATTACAGATAGATTGAAAAGATTGTACCAATCGGAGCAGACTGCTGGAAAGATGAGGTGGCATGCCGAGCATACTCAGACGGATGGTGAGATGACTCATCCATCAGATGCAAGAGCCTGGAAACATTTTAACAAAGTACATCCGAATTTCGCTAGCAATAGCCGGAATGTGTACCTCGGATTATGCACAGATGGATTTAGTCCATTTGGAATGTCAGGGAGACAATATTCATTGTGGCCTGTCTTTCTTACGCCATACAACCTGCCACCGGAGATGTGCATGCAACGGGAGTTTTTATTCTTGACCATATTAATACCCGGTCCGAAGCATCCAAAAAGGTCACTTGATGTTTTCCTACAACCACTGATAAAAGAGTTGAAGGATTTGTGGTCAACAGGGGTGAGGACGTATGACTGCTCAACGAAGAAGAATTTTACGATGCGAGCTATGCTTTTGTGGACCATAAGTGACTTTCCTGCCTATGGGATGTTGTCTGGATGGACTACACATGGGAGATTAGCTTGTCCATATTGTAATGGAACGACAGATGCATTTCAACTGAAGAATGGTAGAAAGACAAGTTGGTTCGATTGTCACCGTCGATTTCTTCCAGTTGGCCATCCGTACCGAAGAAACAAGAATTTGTTTAGGCACAAAAAGGTTGTGAGAGACACTCCTCCTCCATATCTAACTGGAGAACAAATTGAAGCGCAAATCGACTACTACGGAGCTAACGAAACAGTTCGCTGGGGTGGTAATTGGCATGTCCCTCGTAATATGCCTGATTCTTACGGTGTTCATCACAACTGGCACAAGAAGAGTATATTTTGGGAGTTACCATATTGGAAGGATCTCCTTCTGCGCCACAACCTTGATGTGATGCATATAGAGAAGAATTTCTTTGAGAACATCATGAATACAATATTGAATGTCCCAGGGAAGACAAAAGACAACATAAAATCGAGGTTGGACTTGCCGGATATTTGCTCAAGAAGTGAGTTACATATAAAAAGCAATGGCCAAGTTCCCGTTCCAATTTTTAGATTGTCTTCAGAAAAAAAGTCGGTTTTGTTCAATTGGGTGGCATCAGAAGTGAAGTTCCCTGATGGGTATGTTTCAAATCTTTCAAGATGTGTTGAAAAGGGTCAAAAGTTCTCCGGGATGAAGAGTCATGATTGTCATGTCTTTATGCAACGACTTCTGCCATTTGCATTTGCGGAGCTACTTCCAACAAACGTACATGAACCACTTGCAGGTAGTTTACAATAGGACAATAATATTAAATTGGTTTAGTTTACAATAATAGTATTTGACTAACAATGTGTTTAATTGTTTTTGGAATAGGCATTGGAGCATTTTTCAGGGATTTGAGCACACGCACTCTTAAAGAAGAAGTCGTAGAACAGCTTCAGGAGAACATTCCTATCTTATTGTGCAACTTGGAGAAGATATTTCCTCCAGGCTTTTTTGACGTGATGGAGCATCTAGCTATCCACCTCCCATATGAGGCATTGCTTCGTGGACCGGTACATTACGGATGGATGTATCAGTACGAGCGAGCCATGAAATATTTGAAGGGAAAAGCAAAGAACCTCGCCAAAGTTGAAGGTTCTATAATTGCTGGAAGTTTGACAGAAGAAGTTTCTCACTTCACATCGTACTACTTTGCGTCAAAAGTACGTACACGAAGAAGAGCTCCAAGAAGATATGATGATGGTGGCGTTGCGCCCACATATGCAGTTGTTGGTGTTCCAGAAATCTTTAGCCAGATTGGACGACTTGGTGGGAAATCAAAACAGGTTTGGTGGTCGAGTGAAGAAGACGCTCATAGTGCACACACCTATATTCTACTCAATTGCGAGGATCCATTGATGCGTTATTTTGAAAGGTAACTTAAATTGAGTATACATTATATAATTGAGAGAGATTAATTCATGTAAAATGTGAATTTACAGCATGTTTGTTTCACAAGTCGAAGAAACATTTCCTGGTATATCCACAAGTGACGTAGACAAAAGAAAAGATCAACACTTTGTTAAGTGGTTGAAGAATCAGGTATTAATCAAATACTTTTAAAATTTTCATACATGAATGATTTGTATTTCAACGTTCTTTTTATTTTTAAATAGGTTGATTATGACGACGATGCAGATTATCCTAAGTGGTTACACGAAGTAATTCAATCTCCACTTGTAAAGGTCACCACATCACAGATGTATTTCACACGAGGCTATACTTTTCACACATATGAGTATGGTAAACAGCGGGCAACCAGTAACTATGGAATTTGTGTGAAAGGAGAAACAGATTTCTACGGAATCTTGACGGAGATTATTGAAGTCGAATTCCCAGGGATATTGAAGCTAAAATGCGTCCTCTTCAAGTGTGAATGGTTCGACCCCGTCGTCAATAGAGGTGTTCGGTTGAACAAATTCGGTGTAGTAGATGTCAACGGTGGCCGGAGGTACAACAAATTCGAGCCCTTCATCTTAGCTTCACAAGCAGACCAAGTTAGCTTCCTTCCATACCCACGGATGAGAGAGTCGGGTATAAATTGGTTAGCCGTGATCAAAGTTACACCTCGAGGACGAATCATCGTAGGAGAAGAACCACCATTGCAAGAAGAACAAATAAATGAAGTTCATGAACCTGAACAAGAAATTGATGACATCCTTCTCATTGATCCGCATAATCACGAGTATGAAGATCTTACCGAAGATCCCACGGAGGAAGCTGTTGAAGACGAGTTTCATGTAAATGATGATGTTTCAAGTGATGACGAGAATGTCGATGAATCCGATTAATGTATTTCATATTTGTATGAGTTTGATTTATTATATATAATTAAAGATAATGGGAGTTTATTTATAAATAAGATATCGACATTAATTATAAGTAAAGGAATTGTGTTTTTATAATTTTCGGTTTGGATTAGAATGAATTGCTTGAGGTTAAAGGATAGAAGTGTTTGATATATGAAGTAGAAGATAAAGAAGATGTGGTTTGGGATTTGGGGTTTCGTTTTAGGGGTTTAGAGACAGTCGTCGTACTTTCCACGTTATCTCACGGGAAATTTACGACGATTTATAATACATTACCTCGCATATTCCACGGCAACAGTAAACGTCGTAAGAGCCTCGTTAACTTACGTGGAATAAGAGACGATTTATAATTAAAAAAGCGGACCTCGCTTATTCCACGTAAGACTAAAACGTCGTAAGAGCCTCGTTAACTTACGTGGAATGAGCGAGGTTAGCTTTTTTATTTTACTTTTCGTCGTTAATTCGTCGGTAAATATACTAAAATGAAACCCAAATCCCTAAACCCCAAATGTGCAAACCCTAAAACTCCCCATCCTACTTCATATAAACTAAAAAAAAATTAATTTTCAATTTTTTTTTTATGTTTTTAAACCTTTCATATATGATTTGTAGAGTGTGTTTGATTTGTTGTGTGATATGTCAAATTCAAAATTTGTAAAATTGTTTTCCAACGTATTAAACCTTTCAAATTCAAAAAAATATATATATTGAAGTTAAAGGGTTAGAAATATATGAAGTATAAGATAAGAAATATAAGGAAGATAGGGTTTGAGGTTTGGAGATAAGAAAGATAGGGTTTGAGGTTTGGGGTTTAAAATTTTAGGGGTTAGCAAAAAAAGCCTCGCTATTTGCACGTAAAATCGATGATAAAAACAAAAATCGTCGCAAGAACGACGTTAAATAAAACACGGGCCTCTGTATATCCTCGTTAATTTGCTTGGGCCTTGCGACGAAACAAAAGACGGGCCCACGTAAAATCGATGATAAAACAAAAATCGTCGCAAGAACGACGTTAAATAAAAGACGGGCCTCTGTATATCCTCGTTAATTTGCTTGGGCCTTGCGACAAAACGAAAGACGGGCCTCTGTCTTTCCTCGTTATTTTGCGACGAATTGTCGACGAACACTAATCCTATATATAGGCGAAACCGCAGCCCTCTTCATTTCCTCTCTAATTCCTCTCTAGAGCCTTTCTATTTCCTCTCAACATGGTAACTCTCTTTCCTCTCTAAGTAGTTTAGGGAATTTAGATTAGGTGGTTAGTTTAGGGAATTTAGTTTACGAAATTAGTTTACAAAATTTAGGTTTCCTCATTTTATTAATTACGTAGTTAATACTGTTCATAATTTTTTATTTACTCTTGAATTTAATTTAGAAATTTAAATTTTGCAGACTATTCGTAGGCACCAGCGTAGTGCTCACTACTCGCAGATGTTCGGTCCACCGGGTAGTCGGTTAGACCCGTCTTCACTTCCCGGTTCTTCTTCAGCTCCTGGTTCTTCGGGTCAGCAGGAGACCGTCCCCGAGACTCAATCTTCTCAGAGAGTCTCGCCTTCTTCTACGGCATCGCCATCAGTTCCTCATGTGCCTCCTCCGGTAGCTCCTCCTCCGATGCCAGCTCCTCATGTGCCTCCTCAGATGCCCGCCCATCAGGTTCATGCTGATTTGATGGTGCCAGCGAGTTGTCCTTACTCTCAGTACACTGTTGAGGACATTCTCGGTTTGCCAGGCAGAGAAGGCTTACCGATCATAGACCCCGACCGACCTGAAGGAACTCTTTGGTATGTATGTTACATTTATTTTTTAAAATTCATTTGTGACTTTAATAAATATTTAAAACTTTGAATTTGTTTTTTTTTTCCAGGTTTGGGGTTGATAACTGCCTTGCAACAGAAGTAACCGAGACGATTAAAGGTTACTTCTCCATGGCACATCCCAACTGGAAATCCACTCCGATCTACATCAGAAGGACGTGGTTCAAGATTTACGCTGTAAGTTTTTACAATTTATTCCTGATTTATATTTTTTTAAATTTTATTTTTCTAAACTAATTATTAATGTTTTTTTTTTGCAGCAAAAATTTAATTGGTCCATGGGGGTCACTGAGAAGGTGCGGAAAGAGTTTATCGACAAGGCGAAGAAACGTTTGTTGGACACGGTCTCCAACTGGAAGGGTGACTGGATCGTGAAGGGCTATGAGCGGGGCAAACCCTCAACCATCACCACGGACGTGTGGGATGGCCTCATCCGTTACTGGAGGGATCCTGATGCCATGAGAGTCGCCCAGTCTTGCTCCGCCTCCCATAACTCGGTAGATGAGCATGGCCACAGGGCGATGCAACATAGTACGGGCCAAAAACCACACGCCCGCGTCCGTTTGGAAATGGTACGTAATTTAAATATTTAACTTTTTGATTTTTAATATATATATATATATATAATAAAAACTTTCTTAACTATTTTTAGGCCAAGGAGTTGGGACGTTTACCGACTCTTATGGAACTTTTCGATCGGACCCACAAAAACAAGGCGGGCGCATTTGTAGATGAAAGGTCTGAGAAGATCTACAATGATGTGGCAGCTCGTATTGACGAGCGTGAGACCCAGCTGGCGCAGGAGTCCGCCGACGGATTACCCGTCGTCTTATCCACAATAGAAGTGGATAGAATTTACGAGGAGGTAAATTTTATATAAATTTTTTATTAATTCCATTTTACTTTAAAATTTAAATTTTAATATATATTTTATTGTTTTTTAAGGTCGCTCCTAAGAAAAAGGGACGTGTGTTGGGGATTGGTTCCGTCAACGATGTTCCGAGAGCGACTTCCTCTTATGGCCAGAGACGGGATGATGAAGTCTCTCAGCTGCGCGACGTGTTGGAGACGACACAACATCAGCTGTCGTCGACACAAAACGAGTTGGCCTCGACAAAATCGTCGTTCACAGCTCGTATGACTGGTCTCGAGAACTTCTTGGACGTCATAGCGGCCACAAATCCGGAATGGGAGGCCATGTTCAGGACCATGAGACAACAAAACCCCATTCCAGGCGAGACATCCGTGCAAGTCAACGAGGAAGATCTCTCGAGAAGGAGCGAGGAATTCTACGACGCGGCAATGCAGCATTAGTTTTTTTTTTGTTATTGTATTTTAAAATTCAAAACTTATTTATATATTATATAATTTCATTTTAATTCGGCCAAAAAAAATTTTCCTATTCGATTTAATTTCAATTAAAATTTTATTAATAAATTAAATAAATATAATTTTTATTTATAAATTCAGTAAATAGAAAACAAAGTAATTTCGTCGCTAATTCCCGATGTATTAACGAGGAAAATTAACGACGAAATATCGAGGAACAATTATCGAGGATTTTACGTGGATTTACTTACGATTCTATTACGACGAATTATTTTCGTGTTTCTTACGTTTTTATTACGACGAATTTATTTAGAGGTTTTTGCGTGTCTTTTACGACGAATCATTTACGAGTTTCTTACGAGGAAGCACAACGACCGCGTTACGTGGAAACCCCACGTGGTCTTTACGACGAAAACTTAATTCTTCTTTACGAGGAAAATATAACCTCGCTAATTAACGAGGAAATGGCGACGAATCTTCTCTTACGACAATCATATAACGACGAAACGCCTTTCATCGCCATTTCCTCGTAAGCCTTCTTTTCCGAGGAAATAACGACGATTTTGGCCGTCGTTAAATTTGTGTTTTCTTGTAGTGATTCCGGATGTTGGTGTTGTGTTTGTGTATCTCTCTTCTTGGTGGCAGGTAGAATAGAAATTCATTGTCATCTTTATCCCGATGAATATGGATGTGGCGGGTTTTAATTTCCCGCTTGTCCCTCGTTTGAATCAGTCTTTTTTCCTAATATTTCTTCTTATATGGAGTAAATTGGATGAACAAGTTTCGTTGGTATTGCAAAGATTTTCCTCCCATCGAATGCTCTTCTCTGCGTATGGTGCAGTGTGTGTTGTCCTACGGGTTACACTAGATGCGGTCTTTAAAGAAGCTTATGATGTTGTTGTGGTACGATTTCATATGGCTCCTTCTTGTGATTTGTATCGTCATTCTATCCCTTATGTTGTTGTTGTTGTTTGTTTGGCTGTTAATAGCCTTTTTGTATCCTCCTTTGTTGGAGTGTAAACACATTTAAAATTAATGCAAGTTTAGTTTGATCAAAAAAAAAATGTATTAATGAACTTAGATTAGTGGAATAATCTTAGAAAATGAAATTTTATGTTAGAAGTTTCGTGAACAAATCGAACATGTTTATAATAAATATTTAGGTTGTTGGATTCAACATAAGTTAGTCTTCACATGTCCTCACATAGGGATCAGTAATTCAAGGGAAGTCTAATCTAATCAAGTTGTCTGAGTTCGAATAATTACATTTCTTTGCTTAGCAATCATTTTGATGATCTAAGTTTTTTGAGAATTACCCGCTGCCAAAGGTTTTAGTTTATAAATTTAACTCTCATTTTCATTACTTCTTTTACATTCTCTTCTACAATTTTTGTTCATTCTAGCTCTTCTCTTCTCCCGTAGATCGGTAGTGTAACCTTTATCCGTGATGATTCGAACCCTAAATACTACCCCACATTGTTGTGTGGTAGTATAGCTAGTCCAACTCAAAAATGTTTAGCTTTAGAGTTCTCTTTTGACAAGTGACAAAAAAAATAAATGCACTTTGGTGACATAATCATATCAACTTTTTAAGATTTCTACACATGCACCACCATATACAAGAAATGAGATGTTACAGTCATCCCACTCACATAGCACAACTACTTCATTTCGTACCAAGACAGTTACCCCTAATTAACTAATAATTTATTAAAATAAAAATATGAGTACATGTGAAAAATAAATTCATGCTTGTAGTTAAATCATAAACACACAAAAAAAAATATTAAGATGAAACATAACAACATAACTCTATACATACGTGGATTTCTATGTAAAATTCAATTTCATTAACTTATACCTTAATACACACGTTCATAGAAATAGGTCACATTTCTTTTTCGAACAAAGGATAATTCTATATAGATTGGAAATCTGAAAGCCAAATCGGTGGAACTGAATATATATCATAGAAAAAGAAAACAAATTCCTAGCACCATGTATAAGTTTATCAGTCATTATATATATGTATTTTTGCATTTGGAATATGTTAGATTGCAATATGAAAAAAAAATCCTTACATCATTGAAATTCTTTCAACTAAGTAATTAAAGCTGGGCATTCGGTTGGTGTAGACACCAAATGAGAATAGTCCGGTGAGAATACCACATCCGTGATACGTATGATCTTCATGCACTACATTATCCATATAAAAATTTCATATTCTGCATGTAAATATGATAACTTCTTCGGGTATTCATGGATCCCATCATATTGTCGATTAAACCTTCTTTGCTGCAAAATCATACTTCATTGTGAAGATATTTTATTTATTTCCAAACTCCATCTACATAAAATCATCAGATATCTCCCATATTCTGACTTGAGTGATATGCAATATCCTCATGTACGCTTTTTAAATTGTTAATTTATGTCTAAGCCCACATAACTTTTTTTTTGTAAACCATTAAGTGTCTGGGCTAATATCGAATATGGCGTAAAGCATTCATCCCAACGGAAATCGAATTAGGAGTGCAATGGAACTTACTCCAACGACTAAACCACTAGCTCAACCTACCGTTGTTAAATCCACATAGCTTCCTCGAACCCCAAAATAAAAATATCGATCAGTAAAATTATAATAAATAATCTATATATCTTCTACAAATGATATATATACAAAATTTACTTAAGTGATTTCTATTTTAATAAATATAGAATTTTCAAATTATTTTAGATTATACGCAAATAGTTAAAGAAATCATTCATAATAATCAGAAAACAAAACTTGCAATCTTGTATGTAGTCATACATATGATAAGAGTCAACCACAAATTTGGTATTTTCGTTTTCAATTTCAGTAATATATCTATACTTGTTGACCAGAACCATACTTTTTTAGTCAGAACTTTGAATTATTTTATATTCCAAAAAGACAACTAAATTATTAAGTTTACCATATTTATATCATATACCATTGGTGTAAGAAATTTTTAAGCACCCAGATTTCAGATTTCAAGATAAGGTCTAAGAAATTTCCGCCTCTCTTTCTCTGCGAGGAGCTTACCTTTTCTTGTTGCCGTATCGTAGGTTTGTTTCATCTCTAAGCGTGGAGAAACAGATCATCTGTAGACAATTTTATCTTTTGTATTATGTGACTAAACAACATTTTTATATTGAAATTATGGCTCTAGAATATTTTTTTGTTTGATTCAATTATTCGATCGAAATAAAAATCCTTTCCTTGAAAATAATGATATAAAGTCTTTTAAATCGTTGAAGATAGATTTTCTGATTTCATGAATCTGCAAATAGCCTTGAATTAGACGTGTGTATCTATACAACTTATATTTATCATATATGTGTTAACGCAAATTACATCTCGATACATAACTTGTTTTAACATGGTCATTTTTTACTGATACAGAACTTGCTAGAAAAAAGAAAGCGAAGATGAACAATTCGGAAAAAGAAGTTAAAACAGAAGCTGATTCTTCTTCATCAGACCATCCTTGTCCTTTGGCTCTTGTCACGGCTTCGAATGTACGCAAAGCTACTCAGGTATTTGTACTTTTTTGCATATTGTTCTTTGTCTTTCGTTAATATTGTAAAAAAAATGATGGTAACAGATTTATGCCAGTCCAAAATTTAAAAAATTTATTGATGCCATATGCTGACTTAAAACTTTGTGCTTTTATTATTCATGTAAAAAAATTATAATGCCTTACATAAACTAAATTATCGCTTAAAATCATTGCCCTAAGCAGTCCGTTCCTTTCCCTATGCTTTGGATTTGGATCCCCTCGTGTCTTAAATCCCCTTGTGGCTTAGTCTGGAAAAAAGTTCAAGAAAATTCAATAGTTAACTTAAATGTGGTTTTGAGATTTGATTTGACAAAACCTCTCTTTCAAAAAAAATTAAATATTAATTTATTTTGTTTTTTTAATTAAATATCCAAAAGTTTGGAACAGAAACTCGGAATCTTCAAGACTCGATACCACAACATGTAATATTAGTTTTTTTCCAATTAGTTTGTGCATTTCTTGAAGATGGTGCGAAATATTTGAACAAAACATGGCGTTTTGTAGTGGATTGGTTTGGTTTATTTGCCTACTTCCCTTCCTTATTTCATGCGTAGAGAAATAACTGTTTCTAGCTATATCATCGTTAAGACAAGAATAGAGCTTTTTGTTACGTGTTCTACAGTTTGGCATCATGAGTAAATGCTGAAAAGGTCTGAACCTTTAATATATTTTGTGCAGTGTCGGGAACGACGTCCTCCAACTTCCCCAAGCCAAAAACAGTTTATGAAGTTAAAACTTGCACATGACAGCCTCATAAGAGGTAGACAGGTGAGTTCTAATTAACAATCAACTCTTATTCCAGATGGTTAATTAGTTTAAACAATCAACCCTAATTTGGTCATGTTACTTTCTCTGAAACTAATCTTACGAAACCTCTTAAACATTTTTCAGTATCTTTCAGTGCCATTTATGAGAGCAAATGGCATGACCAAACCAGGGCTGATAACTCTGGTAGGAAAAGATGGTGTAAAGTGGAAAGTGAATCTAAAAGAGGAGGGATCCGGAAGCGCACTGTGTCTTGGAACGGGGTGGAAAGAGTTTGCTAAAGCAAATGGGTTAAAGACGGGTGACTACTTCACCTTGGAGTCAGCATGGAAAAATGAAATTCCTATGCTCAGCTTGGTCAACACAGAGTCTGCCAGTGACAGAAAGGAGAGAGGAGAGTCTTCAAAAGCCATGGAGAAAGAGAGAAGTACTGATACATCTTCAATCGTCCAAAACCGAGTAGTGACATTGGCCCTTGAAACTAAAGATGTCAAAGCATGTACATTGGTAAGTTTATTAAAATAAATATTGCAAAGAGGTGGATTAGAAATTTTATCTGAAATTATATATTTTGCAGAATCTTCCAAGTGAATTCGTGACAGCTATTGGCATCAAGAAGCTTGGAAAGATAACCTTTCTTGGTAAGGATGGAATGAAGTGGTGGGGATGTCTTCTGTCAGGAAATGGATCCGTAGCTGTTGGAATTGGTTGGAGAAATTTCTGTGAGGCTAATGGTGTAAAGTTAGGTGAGTCATTCAGCCTGGTGCTCATTAACGAAGAAGAGGACACAGGTCCGATATTCAAGTTCTGTCCCAACTCCGGAAACTAAGAAAAAATGTTTTTATTAAAAGCATTTGAATTGCCATTAGTCTTCCCTTTCAAACAAATACCTTTTCGTTTGTTATGTTGTTTTGTTCTGATATAATTTCATATATGTATCTCATATATTTTCATGAAACTTTGACTCATGTTATTGGACAAGCTGTCTCTTGTCCAAGTTTGTTTGCTATTGAACGTGGTAAACTTTCATCTTATCTTATCGTTTAACGTAAGTTCAAACAACTGTCTTTCGTTTATCAGTTTTTTGGAATACCCTAACACTTTCTCATATTCCATATGTGAAACTTTTTATAAGTCTCTGTCCGTTTGATATCCTAAATCAAGAAAGGATAAATCCTAATCTGAATCCAAATCCCAAACTCTAAATTTTATAGCCTAAACTAAAATTTTAAAACTTTCATAGTGGCGAGACATATATGAGTAATCTTAAATAAAGGAAAGTTAAATGCTAAACTCAAACCTTAAACCATAACAATACAATAAAAGAGTATTAAGCTGACAAAAGAAAGATAAACTTTGAGCATTACTAAACCTAAAACCAAATCTAAAAAATCAATCTTAAAGTTGAGTTGCAGTATATTTTTTTATCATCAAAGTTGAGTTGCAGTATATTTTTTTATCATCAAAGTTGAGTTGCAGTATATACGGTAATTTGATATAACTTTGAGTAATAATTATAGGGTAAAGACTGTAAATTATATAGTAAATTTGTAATAGAAATATGAGTTACTTATTTATTAAAATAGATGATGGTAACTTTTTGTTATAGAATATGAGTTAAGTTTTAAAGAATATGAGTTAAGTTTTAAGTTAAAATAGATTATCACTTACAAATAATAAAAATATAAATAATAATCTAAATGTGACAAGATAATGTTGATCAATTACAAATAATAAAAATATAAAATTTTAAAACTAAAAACACCAAATGATATACTTTCTCCATTTCATAATACTTGATGTTTCGTAGTAATACACAAAGATTAAGAAAATTAAATTTCTCTAAAAAAGTATTATAAAGATATAATTTTAAAATCAATTAACCTATTATAAAAGAGACAGTAAAATATAATAGTAAAATCTACTTGGTTGAACAGTTTCCGATAAAGTTAAAATTCATCTTAAAATCTCAAAACTTCATGTAAATTGAAACAAAATAGTCTTTCTAAAACATCATCTATATTGAAATATGGGGATTATAATTTTACATTTGGTATAAAATTTGATGTCATTATTGAAGAAGACAAAAAATTATAACTTCAAAACACTAAATTTGGCGTAATTTTTACATCAAATTTGGTGTCATTGTTATAGATGCTATAAATATAGTGAAAGAAACAAGATATACAATAAATAGGAGAACCAAACGTCGTCTTCTAGTTGGTTTATTAAATTATTTTCTCCATGGGATTGCAGAGTAGAGTTCTTAAAGCCTTCTGAAGCTTCCGAAAATGGTGATTAAGCATTTCTTCAAGCCTCTTCTTCCTGGCTTCCACAGCCACTTGGTACTTTCTCTCTTTCCCTTTTTTTCTATATATGTTTATGTCTGTCTCTCAGAGAAGCTAACTGAGAGATGGGTTTGGTTTTGTGTTTGCATGTTGCTTCAGACAATTCCTGTAGCCTTCTTGAAGTATATAGAAGGAACAAATGGGCACCATTCGGCGAAGCTGAGATCAGACGCGTCAAAGATAACCTGGGAAGTGAAAATAGAAGATGGCCGGAGACTGACTAATGGTTGGAAAGAGTTCGCTCTTGCGCACGATCTCCGAATCGGCGACATTCTCATTTTCAGACAAGAGAAAGACATGGCTTTCCACGTGACACTCTTGGGACCTAGTGGCTGTGAGATTCAATATGAGTCGTGTTCAGAAGAAGAGAACAATATCGGTGAGTTGTGTTCTGTCTCCGTCTAACTCTGCGCGTGACAATGAATCTTTGACTGAACAATATCGGTGAGTTGTGTTCTGTCTCCCTCTTGTTTTGTGGCTTATGTCTCGCCCGCGACCCTACGTCATGACAAACTGGTATTCTACTGCTGATTTGAACAAAATAAAAATACTCAAAATGATTGTGATGCTGAATTTTCAGAATCTTCCAAGGAGTTTTGTAAGGGCAAATGGTCTAGAGAAAAGATGTGGAGATATTGTTGTGATGAATGAAAAGAGTAAATCATGGACGCTGGCTTTGAAACAAGAGCTATGTAGAAATAGTTAGAGCATCTTCAACGCAAATATCCAACTTGGGTTTCCTATTTTTTTTTTCTAATTTTAAAAAAAAATTAAAAATGAATCAAATGGGGCTGCCACGTGTCAGTGAGACCCGCAAAACAGTGCAAAATACGTCGCAGAGAAAACCGTCTCTCCCTTTTTGGTGGACCCCACACCACCTTTTCCCCTAAAAACCCTCATTGCATCCCGCGTTGAGGGTGCTCTTACATCTAGGGATGTTAACATGGGTAATTACCCATGGGTTTACCCAAACCCAATAAAACCCAATAACAATGGGTTGGGTTTTAACCCATCTAAGATTAATTGGGTCAACCATGGGTATTAATTTTAAAACTCATATTTATGTTGGGTAAATACAAAAGGGTAATGGTGTACCCATGAGTTTTCAATTATATATATAGATTTTGACCATTTCAATTAAATTATATAAAATTTGCAAAAATGTTTTTTTTTCGTCAGAACCAAAAAATAAATTTTTCCGCCAAAACCGTAAAATAAATTTTCTCATAGAAACCAAAACCGAGTTTTCCCACCGAAACCGAAAAATCGAGTTTTCCCACCAAAACCGAAAAACCGAGTTTTCCCGTCAAAATAAAAACGAGTTTTCCCGCAGAAACCGAAAAACCGAGTTTTCCCGCCAAAACCGAAAAATCGAGTTTTTCCGTCAAAATAAAAATGAGTTTTCCCGCAGAAACCGAAAAACTGAGTTTTTCCGCCAAAAACGAAAAATCGAGTTTTCCCGCCAAAAACGAAAAATCGAGTTTTCCCGCCAAAACCGCAAAACCGAGTTTTCCCGCCAAAACCGCAAAACCGAGTTTTCCTGCCAAAACCGCTAAACCGAATTTTCTAGCAAAAACCGTAAAACCGAGTTTTTCCGCCAAAAATTTGCAAAAAGATTGTTCCCGCCAAAATCGAAAACAGGTTTCCCGCCAAAACTAACAAATTTTCCTGCCAAAACCGTAAAAACAAGTTTTTTCCGCCAAAACTGCAAAAACGAGTTTTCTGGCTAAAACCAGAAAGATTATTTTTCCCGCAAACCTCAAAAATCGAGTTTTCCAACCAAAACCAAAAAAAAAAATTTACCGACCAAAAACCGCAAAAAGAAAATTTTCCGCTAAAACCACAAAAACAACTTAACAAGTTTTCTCGTTAAAACCATAAATGAGTTTTCCTGTCAAAGCGATGTTTACTGCTAAAACCGCAAAATGAGTTTTCCGGTTAAAATTGCAAAATATTTTTTTTTCCGAAAAAGCGAGTTTTTCCGCCAAAATCGTAAACGAGTTTTTGCGCTGAAACAAGTTTTCTATAAAATTGCAAATATATTAAAGCTCACATTAATGATATTAATATTTTACATGATATTCAGAGTAAATAAGATAATACTTTGGGTACCCACGGGTAAACCTATACTATAATGGGTTATTTTCTTGGTTTGGATTTCAACCTTGATGTTTCTGGGTTTTTGCAAGTTGGGTATAAACTGGGTTGGGTTATTTGTGAGTTGGGTTGGGCTGGGTTATTTTACCCTACATTAACATCCCTAGAGTGTAATAATGTTTAAGCTTTTTGTAGTCCCCACTGTGCAAGACAAATTTAACTGAATCAAGTGTTTGCGCTTTCTTTCTATGTGAGATTTGTAATGACTAGCGTTAACTCAAGAAGTCCAATTGCTTACTTTGCGATTGTGAACGTTAGACTAACTTTGGTTCAAAATGTTGATCGGTTAAATTTTATGTAATTTGAGATGTTTTAATTTTATAAATTTAGGAAAAACTAAAATGTCGGTTCAAAATCTGCTTCAAAAAATTGTATATAAATATAAATATTTATAAAATAACTAAATTGTAATAACTAGTCAATATTTTACTTTCATTTGTTTTAGAGTTTTTAGTTGTAATTTATATGAATAAAAATAATATAATATTGAGAATATAATATAAATTACGACTATAATATTTTGAAATAATATAACTAAATCGTAATAACTATAATAACTAGTCAGTAAAATTATGTTGTTATCTGAATTAAACCTTGAATTTTGGATATAAAACTTTGGATCAGTTTAGTTATCAATTTTTTTTATGTTGAATTGTATATATTCTTCCAAAAATTGTATATATTGTTTTGAGAAAATAAAATATAACTAAATGATGATAGTTTGGAGTTGCATGGACAAACATAACGGATAATCTTTTGAAATCTCATGCACATATACGAAAATCTGCAGAATAACAATATATAACTGATTAATAATCTGCAGATTTTTTGGAAAATTTCATATATTTTGAATAATGTTGGTCAAATTAATTAGTTTTTAAAAGATTGTTTGGATGAATTTAAATAATGGTTATAATTCGTTCTTAACCCTACCCGAAAATTAGTAAACTCCAATAGGACTTATGAGAATAGTACCGAAAATATGGATCAACCGAACCAAACCTGGAGAATCGTTTGTGAAGCGAATGGCCTAAAGTTGGGAAAATCTTTCACTTTGGAGATCATTAATGAACATGACAAAGCAGCTCCAGTCTTTAAGTTATGATCTCAGGAGACTAATAAATGCAAAAATGTAAGTTAGAGACAGAAATGTGTAAAGTAGAGAGAAGAAGCTCTACAATAAATAAGAGTATTAAGATCCCTTGTTTGACTTTAACCAACCAAAAAGAAAGAAGGTCTACAATAAATGATCGCTGTCTTCAAGTTGGGTTATTACATTATTTTCTCCAAGAATTGAAGTCTATAGTTCGAGAGACTCAGAGCTTCTGAAGTTTATGAGGATGCCAAATAAACGTTTCTTCAAGCCTCTTCTTCCTGGCTTCCACAGCCACTTGGTACTCTCTCTATTCCTTTTTCTATATGTCTATGTCTCTCTGAGTAGCTAACTGAGAGATGGGTTTGGTTTTGTGTTTGCATGTTTTTTTCAGACAATTCCTGTAGCCTTCTTCTTGAAGTATATAGAAGGAACAAATGAGCACCATACGGCGAAGCTAAGATCAGACGCGTCAAAGATAACATGGGAAGTAAAAATAGAAGATGGCCAGAAACTCACTGATGGTTGGAAAGAGTTCGCTATTGCACACGATCTTCGTATAGGTGATATTCTCATGTTCAGGCAAGAGAAAGACATGGCTTTCCACGTAACACTCCTGGGACCTAGTGGCTGTGAGTTTCAATATGAGTCGTGTTCAGAAGAAGAGAACAACCTCGGTGAGTTATGTTCTGTCTCTGTCTAAAACTCTGAATCTCAGACTGGCTTTTAAGAAATGTGCTCAACGAACAAGGTTTAAAGTTTAAACTGTAATGTGTTTGCTCAAAAAAAAAACTGCAATGTGCATGTGGGAGAAGGAAGAATCAGTTTCCCATCAGTTTGACTATTTGCATGTGAGATTTATTCTTTTCTTTTCTTTTCAGGGAGGAATATTCCAAAGAAGAAGAATTTAGAAAGAGAAGCTGAGTCTTCTTCACTAGATCCCTCTTGTTTTCTAGCTACTATCTGGCCTTCGTCCCTACGTTATGACACATTGGTATTCTACTCTTCATTTGAACATATGTTGTATTAAAACTAAGGTATGATATATATCAAAAAGTCATGTTGTATTGTAAATTTGTAATGAATTTTCAGAACCTTCCAAGGAGTTTTGTGAGGTCAAATGGTCTGGAAACAAGATGTGGAGGAGAGATTGTTCTGATGAATGAAAAGGGTAAATCATGGACTTTGGCTTTAAAACAAAAGCTAAGTGGATCTACTTACATCAGACGAGGGTGGAGACGTTTCTGTAGTGCCAATGTGCTTAAAACTGGAGGCGTCTACACTTTCAAACTAATCCATAGTGGGAGAACTCCGGTTCTTCGTTTGTTCTTCACAGAGTCAGAGTCAGAGTCAGAAGAGAGAAACGTCGGTGAGTTTTGTTTTGTGTCTCTCTTATTTTGAAATAATGGATCTTTAAGTAGAGAGAATCAGTTTGACTGCTACAATACCACTTGAATTGATTTTTTTTTTTTCAGAGAAGATTCAGAGGAAGAAAGCAGAGTCTTCTTCACTAGATCCCTCTTCTTTTGTGGCTAATAACCCTACGTTATGACACACTGGTACTCTACTATTAATTTTTTGAATGATAAAATATACCAATGGTGTGAATTAGATAGAACTCATGTTTTATTTATTATAAATAAATTTTTCAGGGTCTTCCAATGAAATTTTGAAGGGAAAATGGTCTAGATACCAGATGTGGAGAGATTGTTCTGATGAATGACAAGGGTAGAACATGGAAGCTAAATCTGAAAAGAAAGAGATCATGTGGAACTATGTATATCACACAAGGGTGGAGAAGTTTCTGTAGTGCCAATGGACTTAGAGCTGGAAGTTTTTTCACTTTCAAACTGATCAAAAAAGGAGGAACTCAGGTTCTACGTTTGTCCCCTAAAGAGAGAGAAGATTGCTCATCAGAAGCTAATGAAATGGAGTCTCTTTCCACAGAAACAGAAAGCGATGAAGAGAGCAGCCAATATGAGAAACAAATCAAGAAAATAGATCGACATGGAAAGCTTCATCTTCACAATCCCAAAACCGATTTCTGACGCTAGCGCTTAAACCTTTCAATCTTGAAAAGTATATACTGGTCAGTGTCATTCACTTGAAGGCCTTTGTCGTCTTACACTCTGTTCAGTCCTGAATCCTTTATTTGAATCTTTGTTGCAGTATTTTCCTGTACGCTTCAGCAGGAGCCACGGCATCAATGAGGAAGCTAAAATGACACTGTTGGACAAAAACGGTGTCAAGTGGTCTACGGATCTGCGGTCTGAGGAAACTAGTGATAGAATAAGACTGGTAGGAGGTTGGCAAGAGTTTTTCAAAACTAACTGTATGAAGCCAGGTGAATCAATCATTGTGAAGCTGATATGGGAAGGAGACAAAAGTTGTGTTCTCAAGTTCTGCTCTAAGGTGAAGAATGAGACCAAATGAAACTGTATCTGTGTACTATGTTTTAGCTTTTTTTTAAGTTCCCATAACGAATTAAAATGAATCAACGATTGGCCTTTTTGTAGTTTGGGATTTGTGAATGTTTTTTATTTTGTCAACGGGATTTGTGAATGTTATATTACCTTTAGTAGTACTCAAACATAACACAGAAAAAACAACACCAAAGAGAGACACTAAAGAAACATTAGAGGCATTGAGATAATGGTAACTTTGATAGTTTGTGAAACATGAACATTTTTAAAAAATTAATTCTACTAAAAAATGTAATTTTGATAGTAGCTTTACAATCAAAAGCCAACTCAGTGGAACTGTATCAATATACACCATAGCAAAAAATCATATTCCAAGCACCATGTATAAGTTTATCAGCCATTATATTATTTTGCAATTGGAATATGTTGGATTGCAAAATTTAAAAATATGATTACATCATTGCAATTCTTTTAACTAAGTAGTGAAAGACGGGCATTCGGTTGGTATAGAACATAATGAGAATAGTCCGGTGAGAATATCACATCCGGTGTGATATACATGATCTTCATGTACTTCATTGTCCATATCAAAGCTTCACATTCTGCATGTAAATATAATAAACTTCTTCGGATATTCATGGATCCCATCATGTTATCGATGAAAACTTCTTTGTTGCAAAACCATACTTCCTTGTGAAGATATTTCATTTATTTCCAAACTCCATCTACATAACATCAACAGAGATATCTCTCATATTCTGACTTGAGTGATGTGCAATATCTTCATGTACGTTTTTCAGTAGGTTATAATAATAATCTAGAAAATCTTATATAAGTGATATTTATATATACCAAATTACTTCAGTGACTTCTATTTTAATAAAAACTAGATTTTGATCCGCGCTTTGAAAGCGCGAAATTATCTTTTGTTGACATATTTATTAATCCGTCCGTTTGTTCATTAATTTGTTTAGACCTAGGCGTTTAGTTTTGGTTACTATTTGTTTTTTTTATTCGGTTATGTTTTGGTTTCCGTTTTTTTTTGTTTCTAGTTCAAGAGATATAGGAACCTTTCAATTATTTATGAATTTGGATTTTGGTTATTAGTTTTCAGTTTGGTTTGGATAACAATGTTAAAAACCAGCTAATATTTTAGTTCTCTGTTCTGGTTCGATTTCTATTTTTCAGATAATTTTCAATAATTTGTGTCAAAATCAATTAGGGTATCAGATAACTCGGATAAATTAGATTAACTCGGATAAATTAGATGTTCCTGATAAAAAAAATACTTGGGTGATTCAGTTCTATCTGGAAATTATGATAATTTAAAATATTTGGATAAAAGTTAATAAAATAATCTGATATTTTTGGTAGTTCGGTTTATAGGTAGTAATTTTAGAATATTTGATAATTGGAAAATAAATATTTAATACTTTTAGGTACATAAACTATATCTTAGTACCCATTTGATTTTTCGGTTTGGTTCTGATTTGGTTTCCGTTTATCTATTTCAAAGATACATGGACCGTTCATATATTTCTAAACATCGATTTGGTTTCGTTTCATTTTTTTTTGCTTGGTTTCATTTTTGGTTCTGTTTTAATACTACGTTTTTGGTTCTCGATTTAGTTAGTACAAAACTAAATATAAAATTGTATATATTTAAGAGAAATAAAGGCTTAAGAATACTTACATTCTCATATGCTAAGATGATATCCATAGTTTATCATGATGTAGAAATGTATTGCTTATATGAGTGTTTTTTTTTTGTTGGAATTGTGCTGTTTAAAAAACGTTAGGTAAGTTTGTATTTATAATTATAGTGTAGCTAAAAGTTTTTAGAAGGTCAATAATATTGCAACGAATATTTGTATAGATACAATGAAAGTTGATATATATTGTGGATTCAATAATTTAATAATCGTAACAAAATTTTAGTTCTTTTTTTACCAATAATTAAGTTCATATATATTAATAGATAATATAATATTTTTAATATATTTGTAGATTGTAATCAATACCAAAATAGTGGAGCTAATAATATTTTTGTTTATTTTATTTTATTTTATTTTTAATTATTACAACATTATTATTTGAAAACTTCCTTGTTACAATTTTCTCATAAGCAATATCTTTGGTGATTTGGTGTTTTAATATTAATACTTAAATATATATGTTGTTACTACATAACCTTTATGCATTCGCACCCAAACTCTCCCATTTCCATATCTTCCCAAAACGTAATGGAGTTGATTGGCAAGTGCTTTAGAAGAGTTGTAAGATCTCTCTACAGCCTAAATTATTTCTACAGCCTAAATTTTTCCCGATCATGTTTTCTAAAGATTTTTTAAAGCTACAGATTTTTCTTTCCTTTTTGTTTATTTATAACTGTAGAAAGCCATAAATCTAGAGCACTTATTTTTTGCTTTAGAAAATTTATATGTAAGTCATTGAATCTTTTTAAACCTACAGCTGATATTCTACAGCAAAATTATCTACAGCCGCAGCAAAAAAAAATTTACAGTTTTATTTCTAAAGCAAAAATATAAAGGTACAGTTACTTCTAATCATCCTCAATAAACCAGATAGAGTGTAAGTGCCTCTTTTTGCTTAACTCAATTGTATGAGAATAACTGACTGCAACAATCCGTTATTATAGACACCGTGAACACTATGATCCTTCCAAAATATTTCTTCCATTCCTTAAACTGTAACCTCAGTTCTCTGACCACACTCTTATGACTTATGAGTTCTTGTATTCCTCATTTCCAGAAACTGAAACCACCAATTTCTTTTTTCCCCAACACCACCGAAGTAATCAGAGATCTGTTGAATAAAGCTGCAGAGTCTTCCAAGTACGGTTCTCTACTCTGAGATTTAGATGAGATCATTCCCCTGCCGCTTAATCGCAAAAGAGTCATAACAAAATCAAAAATCACCATCATCCCCTACAGTTAAACCAAAGAACCTTGAAAAGACCTCAAATATGGATATCCTCTTTAAAAAAAAGCAAGTCTCAAGGCATCTCGAAACCTATGAATAGAAGCTTCAAATCTCTTATAGTGCCAAAAATCTTCAAATGAAATCTCTATTTTGCTTTAGCTTCACTCGGGTTTGGACATCCCAATCACTGATCCAAAGTTTTACCACACGCTAAACTTTATGAAACCTCTGTCTCCTTGTAAACGTGAAAGTACCTTTGAGGTCAATTTTAATGGAAGCGATTCTCGTATCTTCACCTGGCCTTAATAATGCAACCAGAGATTCTAGAAAATATTGATGCTCAGCGAAAAGATCTCTCAACATCCATTAACTCGCCAGAAGACAAGGAAAAACCCCCTGAAACACTAATTGAACCTCAAACAAAACCTCTGTCGTCAATTGTGAGGAAACCTTAGAGAAATCGCTTTCGTAATCACTTCGTGCAAAACGCCTAACTTTGATCTTCATCTTCCTCGAAACGTCAGACATATGGTTTATGATTGATATTGCTAATACACATAATATAGATAGTTTTTATTTAGGCTTTTATGATTTAGTTGAAATGCATTGAGAAATAAGGCAATATTTTGTTTGTTGGAATAAAAGGATTTCGTGGCATATACTATTTAAGTAAAAGTATAGGTTTAAATAAAATCAGTGGCATAGTTATGTAATTACTTTGAAAATAAGAGGACACCTCAAAAAATGGTCTTCTGTTTTAATAGTATTGATAGGATTTTCAAATTATTTTAGATTATACGCAAACAGTTAAAGAAATCTTTCATAATAATCAGAAAACAAAACTTGCAATCTTTAGTAAAAAAAAAACAAAACAAAACTTGCAATCTTTTATGTAGTAATACATATGATAAGAGTCAACCACAAAGTTGGTATTTCATTTTCAATTTCAGTAATATATCTGTACTTGTTGACCAGAGTTTATAGTTTTCCATACTATTAACTTTGAATTAATTAATTTTTTTGTCTACACTATGAATTAAATTGCAAAAAGACAACTAAAAGTTATTAAGCTTTGCCATATTTATATCATATACCATTGGTGTAATTAAGCACCCAGATTTCTGATTTCAGATTTCAAGATAAGGTCTAGGAAATTACCGCCTCTCTTTCTGTCGGAGGAGCTCACCTTTATTCTTGTTGCCGCATCGTAGGTTTGTTTCATCTCTCTAAGCGTGGAGAATCATATCGTCTGTAAACAATTTTATCTTTTGTAGTATGTGACTAAACAACATTTTATATTGAAATTACGGCTCTAGAATAGTTATTTTTTGTTTGATTCAAATATTCGAAATAAAAATCCTTTCCTGGAAAATAGTGATATAAAGTCTTTTAAATCGTTGAAGAAAGATTTCTGATTTCCTGCATCTGCAAAATAGCCTTGAGTTAGACGTGTGTATCTATACAACTAATATCTATACAACTTATGTGTTAACGCAGATTACATCTCGATACATAACTTGTTTTAACATGGTCGTTTTTTACTGATGCAGAACTTGCTAGGGAAAAAGAAAGCGAAGATGAACAATTCAGAAACAAAAGTTAAAACAGAAGCTGATTCTTCTTCATCAGACCATCCTTGTCCTTTGGCTCTTGTCACGGCTTCGAATGTACGCAAAGATACTCAGGTATTTGTACTTTTTGCATATTGTCTTTTAGTCTTTCGTTAATATTGTAAACAAAAATTATGGTAATAGTTGGTCCAACATTTTCAAAAAAAAAATTGATGCCTTATATGATCACTTAAAAACTTTGTGCCCTTATTATTTATAATGCCCTACATACCATTAATTGTCGCTTAAAATCATGGCTCTAAGCTGTCCGTTCTTTTGCCTATGCTTGTGGCTTAGTCTGGAAACACTGACATGGTTTTGGTTCCTTTGTCTTTCCAAAGAAATTCAATAGTTAACCTAAACGTGGTTTTGATTAGATTTCAAAAAAAATTAAATATTAGTTTATTTTGTTTTTTATTAAATACAGAAAGACTGAAGGAGAAATCCATAATCCTTCGAAACACGATACCACAACATGTAATATTAGTTTTTTCCCGATTAGTTTGTGCATGTCTTGAAGATGGTGCAAAATATTTGAACACAACATGTCGTTTTGTAGTGGATTGGTTTGGTTTATTTTCCTACTTCCCCTTCCTTATTTCATGCGTAGAGAAGTATCTGGTTCTAGCTATATCATCGTTAAGTCATGAATAGAGCTTTTTGTTAAATATTCTACAGCTTGGCATCATGAGTAAATGCTGAAAAGGTCTGAACCTTTAATATATTTTGTGCAGTGTCTTCGACAAGATTTATGCCCCACAGAATCTAACCATGATGGTACACAAGGTGATAATAACAAGAAGAAGCGTCGGGGACGACGTCCTCCAACTTCCCCAAGCCAAAAACAGTTTATGAAGTTAAAACTTGCACATGACAGCCTCATAAAATATAGACAGGTGAGTTCTAATTAACAATCAACTCTTATTCATGGTTAGATCAACCCTAGTTTGGTCATGGTACTTTCTCTGAAATTAATCTTACGCAATCCGCTTAAACATTTTTCAGTATCTTTCAGTGCCATTTATGAGAGCAAATGGCATGACCAAACCAGGGCTGATAACTCTGGTAGGAAAAGATGGTGTAAAGTGGAAAGTGAATCTTTACGAGGAGAGATCCGGAAGCTCACTGTGTCTTGGAAAGGGGTGGAAAGAGTTTGCTAAAGCAAACGGGTTAAAGACGGGTGAATACTTTACCTTGGAGTTAGTATGGGAAAATGAAATTCCTATGCTCAGCTTGGTCAACACAGAGTCTGCCAGTGACAGAAAGCAGAGAGGTGAGCCTTCAAAAGCCATGGAGAAAGAGAGAAGTACTGATACATCTTCAATCGTCCAAAACCGAGTAGTGACATTGGCCCTTGAAACTAAAGATGTCAAAGCATGTACATTGGTAAGTTTAATAAAACAATTATTGCAAAAGAGGTGGATTAGAAATTGTATTTTAAATAAATTATATATTTTGCAGCATCTTCCAAGTGAATTCGTGACAGCTATTGGCATCAAGAAGCTTGGAAAGATAACCTTGCTTGGCAAGGATGGAATGAAGTGGTGGGGATGTCTTTTGTCAAGAGATGGAACCGTGGCTGTTGGAATTGGTTGGAGAAATTTCTGTGAGGCTAATGGTGTAAAGTTAGGTGATTCATTCAGCCTAGTATTCATTAACGAAGAAGAGGACACAGGTCCGGTATTCAAGTTCAGTCCCAACTCCGGGAACTGAGAAAAATTGTTTTAATTAAAAGCATTTGAATTTCCATTACTCTTCCCATCAAACAAAGACTTTTCGTTTGTTATGTTTTTTTTTTCTTTTCGTTTGTTATGTTTTTCAGTTCTGATAAATAACTAATATCGAAATGGCCATATGATTATGTATCTCATATTGTTATGTTTTTCGGTTCTGATAAATAACTAATATCGAAATGGCCATATGATTATATCTCATATATTTTCATGAAACTGTGACTCATGTTATTGGACAAGCTGTCTCTTGTCCAAGTTCGTTTAGTTCTGAACGTGGTAAACTTTCATCTTATCGCATCGTTTCAATTAAGTTCAAGCAATTGTCTTTCGTTAATCAGTTTTTTTGGCATACCCTAACACTTTCTCATTTTCCATATGAGAAACTTTTTTAATAAGTCTATGTCCGTTTGATATCCTAAATCAAGAAAAGATAAATCATAAATTCGGAATCCAAATCTTAAACCCTAAATTTTATAGCCTAAACTCAACTTTTAAAAATTTCACAGTGGTGAGACAACATATGACTAAATAAAGGAAAGTTAAATGCTAAATCCATACCTTAAACCATAACAATACAATCTCTTATATATTAATTGAGGAACATTACAACATTGTTTTGTAGCCACGTGTCACAATGAGAATAAAATTCAGAATTTTTAGAAAAATAGATTGGTCCATCTTAATTTATATTATACTTTTATTAAACTAACTATCAAATTGATAAATAGTGTACAAAAAAATATTTTCGCACTTTCCTTAAATAAAAGTTACGGAATTACCTAATATGATTAACATATATATGACAATTAATGATTAAGAATAATAAATATTTGATAACAATTTTTGTATCTTAGCTCTTTTTGTTTAATTTTATATTATTAAAAGATATTAAACAATCATATTAACCATATAATTAAAAAAAAATATTTTCTTATATGTTACATTTTGAATTTTTAAAAACGACAATAAATTATTAGAAATTCTTAATTTGTTTTGTTATAACAATATACAAATGATCATAAAATTGTATTAATATGGTTTTTTATTTAATAAATGTTCAAATTAAATTATGTATATATATATATTCAGCTAACGACTTAAAGCAAGAAAATGGGCTTCATCAATTTATCCAGTTGAAACCCTTCAAAACTATGTGGAAGACTAAGGTCAAAGTAAATCGATTTTGGAAATAATACTACGCTGCTGGTTCTAAAACCATTAAAATGGTTCTAAATGATGTTAAAGTAAAGTATTAAAAAAATTGTAGAACCTGTTTTTGTAATAAAAATTTACTTGATGACCATATTATTGTTTTTATAGGTATAAACATGGTAATAAAATTTTTAAGCCCAAATCGATTAAGCTCATCATAAATTCAAAATAGATTTCGGTCCAAAATTACAATTACAAATGCTTAATCCAACATATAGATGATTTTATAAAGAAAACATAACTGTATGCATATTAAAAAAATTCAAACACATATACATATTTAATTTGTCAATGCTATATATTTTAAATTTTTATATATGAGCTCACCCTGCGCAAAGGCAGGTCTTATCCTAGTGACAGAGTATTAAGCTAACAAAAGAAAGATAAACTTTGAGCATAAGTACTAAACCTAAACCAAATCTAAAAACTAATTAAATCTTATACAGTATATACGGTGATTTGATGCAACTTTTGAGTAATAATTATATGGTAAAAGACAGTAAATTATATAGTAACTTTGTAATAGAAATATGAGTTACTTATTTTATTAAAATATATAATGGTAACTTTTTGTTGTATAACTTGAATTTAGTTTTAAATCAAATTTAATATAAAATTAAAATATTAGAGAATAAATGAAAGATTAAATTATTTTAAAATAGTAAATTGATAATTACTTTTAGAATTAATAAAAATAAAAAAAATTAACAAACTACTAATTATTGATAGTATTAATTAGTTATATATTAATAATATAAAGAAGTTACAGAAATTAATAATAACTTAAGTTTTAATTTAAAAATCTGATAGTAATAGACGCCCTATAAAAGCTTACTCTAAATCTATAAAAAGCTGATAGTAATATATAGTTCGTCCAAATGGTCCGTATTTTTCTTTAAACCTTTAAAATTATAAAAAGAACTTAAATAAAAAAATACGAAATCAAGACAATGTCTTGAAATAACAAGTCCAATTTAACCTGTTGAGAAATTCCTCAAAAGAGAAGATGACAAATTAATCACTTACAAAATACAAACAAATTTAGCGGGATTTTTTGACGGAATATCAACCTGTCTGAAATTGTCATAAATTTAGCGAGATTTTTTTACGAATTTTTCTTTCCGTCAAAAATTTCTCCACAGAAAGATATATCACTACGTATGATTTTCCGATGAAAAAGTGCTTTTCAAACGAAGTTCTGGAACGGATTTCCGAGAAATAATATATCCATAAATTCAAATTTCTTAATGAAATTTTTGTAATTCGTCAGAAATCTATCAGGAATACATTCACATTATTCTATAAATACATATTCCCTCATTCAAAACAATTGACAAAATACATGTTTTGTTCTAATTATTTTTGTTCTTAGATAGATAAACCTCCGACAAGAATATGCAAACGGTATAAACATGGGTTTGGCACTACGAAAACCATAAACGACGAAAACTAATAAGTTAAAATGTCCATTTTCTACTTATCGAAATTATAGAAATATTAAGATTGTGAAAATTAGGAAATATTTATATTAATTTATTTATGCCAGGATACAATATTTAGCATATTCATAAAAAGCGATCAGGTTATGGTAGATCTGATTTCATAGATCTCGGTTGAGAATAAAGTAGAAGATTTCAGTTTTACTGAAAATAGACGTACAGCTCCAGGTTTCAATGCCGTAATGGCATAACATAAGACATTTTTGGTAGATAATAATGTAAGTGCATCAACAAGTATATATCTTTACATAGTTGCTTGAAGCCATATGAATCGAATGAAGACTTGAAACTGAAATTTAACAGAGCCTAGCAGAATATAGCTCTTACCAGAATTACAAACATCAGTCAATTTTTGGTTAATTTTTCTATGAATGGAAATAGTTACATGCCGATGAAATATTTCATTTGTTTTCCACAAGAAAATTTGACAATAAGTTTTAGAGATGCTAGCGTATTTCATGAAGTTTCACACAACATATTCAAACAGTTTTTTAACATTAGTTAATTATGTTATTACAATGAAAAATAACAAAAATATTTTTTAAGCCAACAGTTTATATGATTTATGAGGATTCACGTTTGATTACACCATACTGAAAATCTTCTATAGTTTTTTATTTTATTTTTTGATCCGTATAATTCATTTTTCTATGATTTGAAACTCAGACTTTATAGAGTAAAAACATTATAAAACTATCAATTAAACCATTAAACTAAAGGGATTTCCACATTCAAACAATTTTTGAATCAAATTTTCTATAACCAATGGGCAAGCCCGCTAGACAAATCAGTACGGGCTTAGAAAAATGTTCTAGAACTGCAATCTGTAGCAGGTCAGTCCCCATGGTTTGAAAAATAAAAAAAAAATCGCCATAAACAGACTATGGATCATCTAACATCTCTAATAGAAATCAAGTATTCAATAAACACGGAAATGATCAATTCTGTTGTATAATAAGGATCTGATGTTGTTTATTTTCTTTATATATAAATATATGTCGATCGATGGAGAGAGAAGGATATGAAATGTTGACTTGTATAAGAAATATATGTATTACAAAAGAGAGAGTCAAAAGACTTATTTTTCGTCATTTCATTCATCACGTACAAGGTCTTTATGTAGGAGATACAAGTCGGTGTGATTAGACCGACTTAGACAAGAAGACAAAACATAATATGATAAGCATTATCTCTTTCTGAACTTATCACTTTCCTAATAGATAATTAATATTTAACACTCCCCCTTAATTATCTATTTTGTATTACGTAGTGCCTCGTTAAAAACCTAGTCATGGAAAAACCCATTGGGACAAAAACCATGACAAGCAAAAAAGAGTACACTGCCGTAATCTCCCCCTGGGAATAGTGGGCATAGGTTTCTCTTCATAGGTCACGGAAATGCCGCATTCCGATACCATACACGTGTTTTCAGAATGTTGTCGTAGGAAGAACATTTGTAAACAAGTCTGCCGGATTGTCGCATTACCGTGCATATTCGATATCCACCTTTTTATTTTTCTCGAGCTCCCTTATGTACGAGAAGAATCTTGGAGGGATATGCTTCGTTCTGTCAATCTTAATGTGACCTTATTTGAGTTGAGCGACACAAGCCGAATTATCTTTAAATGTTTTCGTCGGCTCTTTCTCGTTGAGTGAGATCTTAATTTGGGGTCTGCTTAAAGAAATCACATATTATGAACTTGTTTGATGATTCAACACTCATGATGGCTTCCTTTATTTTCTTGACATGCTATATGTGAAAAACTTCTAGTTTTTCAGTATTTCACAATAATGTGGATAACATTATTGGAGATGACTATATATCAGTAAACTTCAGGTTTACCACTCATTTATACTTTTGCCATCCTTTTCTTATGCATGTCTTTTCATCATAAGCTCCTCTAGAGCCAATAATAATTTTTATAGTAATAGATATTGTACTTACTTATTTTAAGAGAGGAGAAATATTTGTTACCTTTAGTAGTAATGTACGATGACCCAATATCTGCCAGGTACATCTATCTTCATCCTGAATCTCAAAATCTTATTCAGGAAGATAATTCTCATATCACATCGATATTTTATTTTCATTTTCTGGACCAACCAGAAAATCTGAATCATCAAGAAGAGTATTCAAGCTATGAAAAGATGGTCCGGGCTCATAAGAGATGAAGTTTATTTCACTTCCTTTGTCTTTTTCTTTTTGAATCTCGATATAGATCGGCTAAATATTTGGCGTACGAAAACTACGTACTCAATTTTCTATCTGGCCGTATCTATAGCAAACCTTTTCTGTTTGCCTTTTATCACCCGACCACTTTCATTTTTCGTGGAAGTTTCCATTATTTTCATAGGGATGAAATCTTCTTCCTCGTCCTCTTCCACGACCACGATAGCGGTTTCAACCGCATCCACACCCTTGTCCTTTTCAAGAAGGACCGATTTGATGGTTTAGTATCATGAGTTTCTTTTCTTTTCAATTCTCACGGAGGATTTACATCAACTCCAACAATTTGGTGAATCCTTTCTTTCAAGGATTTGATTATTCAAAGATCTTCTAGATTTTTCTCATGATACACTTCATCTTATAAACCATCATTAAAGTGGTGTAAATTATCATGGCTTTATCTTTTTCTCATCCGATATAGTTTCAACTTATCGATGATTTCTCAAAGCTCATTTTTTTCTCAGGTGCATCTTTGCACCCACTGCCCAGGTCATATAACTATTTCCCGTAATATCAAGGGCATTTATTTTGATCTTTGTCAAATTTGATATGATAACCGAATTCATAGAACAATAATATATAAAGACGAAAATTGAAATGCAGAAACTAAAGGCATAAATTTAAATTATAGAAATTTAAAGAGCATATATATAATTGGAGGCTTAGCCTACCACATGATCCGAAGAGTCTTAGACTACCATATTGATCATTTTTTCAAAGTCCGAGGAGACATGGTCTACCATTTTGACTTTTACTTATTTCAAGGTCCGAGGAGACTTAGTCTACCATTTTTTACCATTATTTTATTTTTTTTATTCACGGAGGCAACGCCTACCACGTGTTTCTATGATCGTGAAGGAATAGCCTACCATAACGATCAGTCGGGGAAGGCAGCGTCTATCATCCCGAAAAATAAACGGAGAAGGTCCAGCCTCTCACTCCGAAATAATAATAAAATTTAAATAAATTAAGTATATTGAAATACATAAATTTAAAAATTACCTCGGCTGGTTTAAGAACTTTCCGATTGATAAGCTTCAGTTGGTCAGAGTTTCGTGCTGATAACGTGTTGTATAATAAGGATCTGATGTTGTTTATTTTCTTTATATATAAATATATGTCGATCGATGGAGAGAGAGAGATATGAGATGTTGACTTGTATAAGAAATATATGTATTACAAAAGAGAGAGTCCAAAGACTTGTTTTTCATCATTTCATTCATCACGTACAAAGTCTTTATATAGGAAATACAAGTCGGTGTGATTAGACCGACTTAGACAAGAAGACAAAACATAATATGATAAGCATTATCTCTTTTTGAACTTATCACTTTCCTAATAGATAATTAATATTTAACAAATTCCAACTTTAACAAGTTTAGTTGTGCGTTTTCCAACCTCAACTTTGTTACTGTGTCAGTTTCATCCAAAACTAAAGTTTATTTATTTTTAGAAAAACTAGGAATTTATCCGCGCTACGCGCGGATCTATATTAATTTTCAAATGTTAATTATCTAACTATTCTTATTGTTTTATATCAAATGGTAAAATATATTTTTAATGTATTATTTTCTGATTATTTATTTAATTTAACATTTTTTTAGATAGATAGTTAATATACTTTTTCTATTTCTTATATTATATATTTGTTTATTATTTATTTCTTCTATATTGTGAAAATTAGGAAATATTTATATTAATTTATTTATGCCAGGATACAATATTTAGCATATTCATAAAAAGCGATCAGATTATGGTAGATCTGATTTCATAGATCTCGGTTGAGAATAAAGTAGAAGATTTCAGTTTTACTGAAAATAGACGTACAGCTCCAGGTTTCAATGCCGTAATGGCATAACATAAGACATTTTTGGTAGATAATAATGTAAGTGCATCAACAAGTATATATCTTTACATAGTGGCTTGAAGCCATATGAATCGAATGAAGACTTGAAACTGAAATTTAACAGAGCCTAGCAGAATATAGCTCTTACCAGAATTACAAACATCAGTCAATTTTTGGTTAATTTTTCTATGAATGGAAATAGTTACATGCCGATGAAATATTTCATTTGTTTTCCACAAGAAAATTTGACAATAAGTTTTAGAGATGCTAGCGTATTTCATGAAGTTTCACAAAACATATTCAAACAGTTTTTTAACATTAGTTAATTATGTTATTACAATGAAAAATAAAAAAAATATTTTTAAGCCAACAATTTATATGATTTATGAGGATTCACGTTTGATTACACCATACTGAAAATCTTCTATAGTTTTTTATTTTATTTTTTGATCCGTATAATTCATTTTTCTATGATTTGAAACTCAGACTTTATAGAGTAAAAACATTATAAAACTATCAATTAAACCATTAAACTAAAGGGATTTCCACATTCAAACAATTTTTGAATCAAATTTTCTATAACCAATGGGCAAGCCCGCTAGACAAATCAGTACGGGCTTAGAAATATGTTCTAGAACTGCAATCTGTAGCAGGCCAGTCCCCATGGTTTGAAAAATAAAAATAAAAAATCGCCATAAACAGACTATGGATCATCTAACATCTCTAATAGAAATCAAGTATTCAATAAACACGGAAATGATCAATTCTGTTGTATAATAAGGATCTGATGTTGTTTATTTTCTTTATATATAAATATATGTCGATCGATGGAGAGAGAAGGATATGAAATGTTGACTTGTATAAGAAATATATGTATTACAAAAGAGAGAGTCAAAAGACTTGTTTTTCGTCATTGCATTCATCACGTACAAGGTCTTTATATAGGAGATACAAGTCGGTCTCATCACGTACAAGGTCTTTATATAGGAGATACAAGTCGGTGTGATTAGACCGACTTAGACAAGAAGACAAAACATAATATGATAAGCATTATCTCTTTCTGAACTTATCACTTTCCTAATAGATAATTAATATTTAACACTCCCCCTTAATTATCTATTTTGTATTACGTAGTGCCTCGTTAAAAACCTAGTCATGGAAAAACCCATTGGGACAAAAACCATGACAAGGAAAAAAGAGTATACTGTCGTAATCTCCCCCTGGGAATAGTGGGCATAGGTTTCTCTTCATAGGTCACGGAAATGCCGCATTCCGATACCATACACGTGTTTTCAGAATGTTGTCGTAGGAAGAACATTTGTAAACAAGTCTGCCGGATTGTCGCATGACCGTACATATTCGATATCCACCTTTTTATTTTTCTCGAGCTCCCTTATGTACGAGAAGAATCTTGGAGGGATATGCTTCGTTCTGTCAATCTTAATGTGACCTTATTTGAGTTGAGGGACACAAGCCGAATTATCTTTAAATGTTTTCGTCGGCTCTTTCTCGTTGAGTGAGATCTTAATTTGGGGTCTGCTTAAAGAAATCACATATTATGAACTTGTTTGATGATTCAACACTCATGATGGCTTCCTTTATTTTCTTGACATGCTATATGTGAAAAACTTCTAGTTTTTCAGTATTTCACAATAATGTGGATAACATTATTGGAGATGGCTATATATCAGTAAACTTCAGGTTTACCACTCATTTATACTTTTGCCATCCTTTTCTTATGCATGTCTTTTCATCATAAGCTCCTCTAGAGCCAATAATAATTTTTATAGTAATAGATATTGTACTTACTTATTTTAAGAGAGGAGAAATATTTGTTACCTTTAGTAGTAATGTACGATGACCCAATATCTGCCAGGTACATCTATCTTCATCCTGAATCTCAAAATCTTATTCAGGAAGATAATTCTCATATCACATCGATATTTTATTTTCATTTTCTGGACCAACCAGAAAATCTGAATCATCAAGATGAGTATTCAAGCTATGAAAAGATGGTCCGGGCTCATAAGAGATGAAGTTTATTTCACTTCCTTTGTCTTTTTCTTTTTGAATCTCGATATAGATCGGCTAAATATTTGGCGTACGAAAACTACGTACTCAATTTTCTATCTGGCCGTATCTATAGCAAACCTTTTCTGTTTGCCTTTTATCACCCGACCACTTTCATTTTTCGTGGAAGTTTCCATTATTTTCATAGGGATGGAATCTTCTTCCTCGTCCTCTTCCACGACCACGATAGCGGTTTCAACCGCATCCACACCCTTGTCCTTTTCAAGAAGGACCGATTTGATGGTTTAGTATCATGAGTTTCTTTTCTTTTCAATTCTCACGGAGGATTTACATCAACTCGAACAATTTGGTGAATCCTTTCTTTCAAGGATTTGATTATTCAAAGATCTTCTAGATTTTTCTCATGATACACTTCATCTTATAAACCATCATTAAAGTGGTGTAAATTATCATGGCTTTATCTTTTTCTCATCCGATATAGTTTCAACTTATCGATGATTTCTCAATGCTCATTTTTTTCTCAGGTGCATCTTTGCACCCACTGCCCAGGTCATATAACTATTTCCCGTAATATCAAGGGCATTTATTTTGAGCTTTGTCAAATTTGATATGATAACCGAATTCATAGAACAATAATATATAAAGACGGAAATTGAAATGCAGAAACTAAAGGCATAAATTTAAATTATAGAAATTTAAAGAGCATATATATAATTGGAGGCTTAGCCTACCACATGATCCGAAGAGTCTTAGACTACCATATTGATCATTTTTTCAAAGTCCGAGGAGACATGGTCTACCATTTTGACTTTTACTTATTTCAAGGTCCGAGGAGACTTAGTCTACCATTTTTTACCATTATTTTATTTTTTTTATTCACGGAGGCAACGCCTACCACGTGTTTCTATGATCGTGAAGGAATAGCCTACCATAACGATCAGTCGGGGAAGACAGCGTCTATCATCCCGAAAAATAAACGGAGAAGGTCCAGCCTCTCACTCCGAAATAATAATAAAATTTAAATAAATTAAATATATTGAAATACATAAATTTAAAAATTACCTCGGCTGGTTTAAGAACTTTCCGATTGATAAGCTTCAGTTGGTCAGAGTTTCGTGCTGATAACGTGTTGTATAATAAGGATCTGATGTTGTTTATTTTCTTTATATATAAATATATGTTGATCGATGGAGAGAGAGGGATATGAGATGTTGACTTGTATAAGAAATATATGTATTACAAAAGAGAGAGTCCAAAGACTTGTTTTTCATCATTTCATTCATCACGTACAAAGTCTTTATATAGGAAATACAAGTCGGTGTGATTAGACCGACTTAGACAAGAAGACAAAACATAATATGATAAGCATTATCTCTTTTTGAACTTATCACTTTCCTAATAGATAATTAATATTTAACAAATTCCAACTTTAACAAGTTTAGTTGTGCGTTTTCCAACCTCAACTTTGTTACTGTGTCAGTTTCATCCTAAACTAAAGTTTATTTATTTTTAGAAAAACTAGGGATTTATCCGCGCTACGCGCGGATCTATATTAATTTTCAAATGTTAATTATCTAACTATTCTTATTGTTTTATATCAAATGGTAATACTAAAATATATTTTTAATGTATTATTTTCTGATTATTTATTTAATTTAACATTTTTTCAGATAGATAGTTAATATAATTTTTCTACTTCTTATATTATATATTTGTTTATTATTTATTTCTTCTATATTGTATATTTACGTAAACTAATATTACGCTAGATATTTAATGTAATATTCTTTTTCTTATATTGTACATTTAATTTTTTTTAGTTTTTTATTATATTTTATATTTATTAATTCTAATATTTTTCCGTTTATATTAAATAACAATATTGAGATAAATTTTGAACGTAATATTTGTATTTCTTCTACTCATATTTACTTATTATTTTATTTTTTTTATATTGCATATTTACTTATTCTAATATTACGATAGATGTTTAATGTAATATTTATATTTTTATATTGTATATTTACTGATTATTTATTTTATTATAAAAATTTTAGATAGATGTTTAATTTAGTTTTTCTATTTCTTATATTGTATATTTACATATTGTTTATTTTTCTTATATTCTATATTTACTTATTCTAATTTGTTTGCTTTTATATTAAATGATAATATTACGATAAATGTTTAATGTAATATTTTTATTTGTTATATTTTATATTTATTAATTATTGATTTATATATTATAAATTTACTTAGAAATTTGGAAATAATAAAATTGTAAAATTATATATTTTTTAGATAGATGGATAATGTAGTTTTTCCATTTTTTATATTGTATATTTACTTATTATTTATTGTTTTTTATAAAGGGATTTATTATTGATTGTTTCTTATATTGTATATTTACTTAATCTAATTTTATTACTTTTATATCTAATGGTAATATAATGATAAATATTTAATGTAATATTTTTATTTTTATATATTTTATTTACTTATTATTTATTTTAGTATACAATTTTCAGATAGATGTTTAATGTAGTTTTTTATTTCTTATATTGTATATTTATTTATTTTAATATTATGATAGTTGTTTAATTTGATATTTATATTTCTTATATTGTATATTTTTTTTTATATACATTTTTCAGATAGATATTTAATTTAGTTTTTCCAACTTTATATTTTATCTTTAATTATTATTTATTTTTTTCTTATATTGTATATATACCTATTCTAATTTTCTTGCTTTATATCAAATTATAATAACATTATAGATGTTTATTGAAATATTTATATTTCTTATATTATACTTATATTTATTTAGTATTATTTTTTTCTTATATTATTAACTTACTTATCTTATATATTAAAACAGAAGTCACAACATTGATTCATGTGTGATTTTTTTTTTTTTGCTGAAATTCATGTGTGATTTTTTAAAAAAATGGACTTAATGGACTTATTCCTGAAAAGTCTTGTTACATTTAACATCTAACCTTATCATTTAAATTTTGGGCCTACCAGAAAATTTTATTGGACTATCAATAATTGGATTTAAACAATAGATGATCCATTGGATTTATAGATAGTATAAATTAAATAGATTTAATTTAATGTTGTAATACTATACTTCTATATGCTAAATATTTAAATATTTGTCGATGTTAACTTTTAAAATTATAAAGATTTTTTTTTAAATAACAAAAATCATATTATCTAACAATGATTAATCTTTATTAGCTTAAACAAATAAAAACAAATTTTAAACTATATAGTTTATTTTAAAAATTTAACAAAAATTAAATGTTTAATTATTTACTCAATAATATAAATCTATGAAGCGAAAATTTTAATTTTTTAAAAACTTTCTAAATTTGTGAAATGTTACAATATCTTTGAATATAACAATAAAACAATATTTTACTAATATTTATATATATAGTTACGATTATAATAATGAAATAATAATCCGAAAATATATATATAGAAGATACAAATACATGTGAAAGTTTGAAACAATCTATTCAATGAAAACAATATACAGTAAACTTATTATGTTTTAAAAATTGATAGACACATATTTATTATAATATATACCAAATTAGAATTGAAAACAATATATTTATATAAAAATAAATGAAAACAAAAATCCGCGCGGTTGCGCGGATCGAGATCTAGTTTTAATATTACTTTAGATGCTTAATGTAATATTTATATTCATATTTACTTACTATTTATTTTACTATATATTTTTTCAGATCTATGTATAATTTAGTTTTTTCATTTCTTATATTGTTTATTTTTTCTTGCTTTTATATTGATTTTCAAATGTTAATGTAATATTTATATTTTTTATATTGAATATTTACTTATTATATATTTTTATTTTTCTGACATCGAATTATAATATTACGATAGAAGTTTTATGTAATATTTATGTTTCTGATATTATATATTAACTTATTATTTTTTTATATTGTGTATTTATTTATTACCTATTTATAATACCATGTGGCTTCTTTTGATAAATAGATTTATATATTTATGTGCACGGTATATGGAAAACACTTAGTTTTTAATATGAAAAATAGATAATTAATTATAAAATGATAATTCTTATAAATTTAACAATTTCATAAGAAAATTAATGCAATGTTTACAATTAAAAGATAATTCTTTTACATTCTTTTGGATTCCTATTATTGATAGATTAATTTATACCAACTCTATTTTGACTAATGCAGTATTTATATTTTTTATATTGTATAATACTTTTTAATGTAGTATTTTTATTTTTAAATTGTGTACTTAATTATTATTACTTTTTGTATATTATATTTACATATTTAAATGCATATTTACATGTATTTAATTTTTACAATTTAAGATAGATGTCTAATGTAGTATTTCCATTTTTTATTTACATTTTAAGATAGATGTTTAATGCTTAACGTATTTTTTCCATTTTTATATTATGTATTTACTTATCAATATTATTTTCGTATATTATATATTTACTTAATAGGGGAACTAGGACACATATCCATAGCAGAAAAAAAATTAGGTTTATGCACATAGTAACAAGCATGCTATAATATTTTGTATATCTTATGTAATATTACATCACTTACCCTTGATCATCCTCAGCCGTTTGATCATATGTTCATCTTTCTTTTTCTTCTTTCATTTCTTTTGTTTTTCTTCTCCCCCTGTCAATTTTTTTTTTGTATATATCTTTTATGTCAAACATAATTCATTCAAATAACTATGCTGGCAAAAACATACATATTTTTTTACATATATCATAATTTGAAAATTTTTAATCGGATATTTTAAACATTTCGACCGAAGTTTATACTATACTATATTAAAATAGAATAGTTCACCTAATTTATACATTGAGTGGTAATGTGTATTTGCGTTTTGAAATTTCATTCTTTATAAAGGGTATTATTTTGCTATTGTGTTGAATGAATGCTCTAACTTAATGGAGATTCACGAACATGTTTGTATTGACAGTTTATATAGCTTTAATACAATATTTGAATAACATTACATTATAGTATACTAATCTATTCATCAAAATAGTATAGTTTCCTCCTATGTCGCTTTCACTCTTACACTCCTTTCTACTCTTTCTCTCATCTCCTCCCTTCCCCGGTCTCTCTCTGTCTCTCTCTCCCTTCCTCCTTTCTTTCCTCCATACTTCTATCTTTCCTCCCTCCTCCTTCCTCTTTCTCCCCTCCTGCTCCTCACCTCTCCATTTTTCTCCTTTTCCCATTCATCAATATAGTAATTACCATCAATTGCCATATTATTCTAAATGAAATATAGTATATTTTAGACCTTCAAGTTTAGGATATAGGTAGCTCTGTTATGGGCGATGGTTTGGTTTTACAATTTGGGTTTAGGGTTTGGGTTAATGGTTTACAGTTTGGGTTTAGGGTTTAGAGTTTGGGTTTAGGGAGGTTTTGGGTTTAAGGTTTGGGTTTAGGGTTTGGATTTAGGGTCTACGGTTTGGGTTTAGGGTTTAGACCTTCAAGGTTAGGGTTTAGATAGCTCTGTTATGGGTGATGGTTTGGTTTTACAATTTGGGTTTAGGGTTTGGGTTAAGGGTTTACGGTTTGGGTTTAGGGTTTAGAATTTGGGTTTAGGGTTTGGTTTAAGGGTTTACGGTTTATGTTTAGGGTTTAGAATTTGGTTTTAGGGGAGTTTAGGGTTTAGGTAGCTCCGTTTGGGTCTATGGTTTGGGTTAAGAATTTGTGTTTAGGGTTTGGGTTAAGAATTTGGGTTTAGGGTTTGGGTTTAGGGTATACGGTTTGGGTTTAGGGTTTAAGGATCTACCGTTTGAGTTTAGAATTTAGAGTTTGAGTTTAAGGTTTAGTGTTTAGAGTTTGGGTTTAGGTATTGGGTTTAGGTAGCGGGTTTAGGGTTTATTTGGTTGTGTTTCATTATGTTGGTAACCAACATCAATTGCCATACTATTCTAAATGAAATATAGTATAGTTAGAGTGAAATTATTCGTGTGACTATACTAAATAGTGTGTAGTATAGTATGATAATTTTATCTTCTGCATTTCAACATCAAGCGCAGGCACCTGGAGAGAGATTTTAGTTATGTTTTGCGTAAATTGTCTCATCCATCTTGAATTACTATATAATGGCTATATTCTTCATTCTTTTGCCTCTTATGAATATTCAGCAAATTCACCCTAATTAATATCTATATTTTACATTTTAAGATAAATGTTTAAGGTTTAATGTACCTTTTCTATTTTTTTAAATGTGTATTTACATTTTAAAATAAATGTTTAATGCTTAATGTACTTTTTCTATTTTTTATATTATGGATTTACTTATTAATATTATTTTTTGTATATTATATATTTTTTTAAATTGTGTATTTACTTATTATTGTATATATAATTCGTATATTATATATTTACGTATTTAAATGTATATTTACTTATATTTTCGTATGTACTTACTTATTATTACTTTTTGTATATTATATATTTACATATTTAAATGTATATTTACATATATTTAATTTTTATATTTTAAGATAGATATCTAATGTAATATTTCCATTCTTTATTTTTTTTTTACATTTTAAGATAGATGTTTAGTGCTTAATGTACTTTTTCCATTTTTTATATTATGTATTTACTTATTAATATTATTTTCGTATATTATATGTTCACTTAATATCTATATTTTATATTTTAAGATAGATCTTTAAGGTTTAATGTACTTTTCTAATTTTTTTTAATTGTGTATTTACATTTTAAGATAAATTTTAATGCTTAATATATTTTTTCTATTTTTTATATTATGTATTTACTTATTAATATTATTTTTGTATATTATATATTTTTTTAAATTGTGTATTTACTTATTATTGTATATATAATTCGCATATTATATATTTACATATTTAAATGTAGATTTAGTTATATTTTCGTATGATTTAATGTATATATGGTAATAATGTGTAGTATTGTAATGTGATTTAGCGTAATAAGATAATAATATTAGTCATGCCACATGGCTTATTTTCGAAAAAGATTTCTAAAACAATATGGACGTTCTCGGAAGCCTCGATTAGTCTCTTTTATTAGTATAGATTACATGAACTATCAAACTAAGCCAAAATCAAAATTGATAATTCAAGTAATTTATTTGAAATAATGTTAGTTTAAGATGAAATCAAAGTTGAGGTAGAAAAAAATCACGACGAAAATTGTTGTATTCAGAATTGACCTTTTTTCTTTCAGTAAAGCCATCTCCAACAAAACACCAAAATATTAAATTTGGTGTAATTTTATCTCTAACAAAATATTAAATTTTATATTATCCTACCCAATTTAGTATAATATGAATAGTATTACACCAAATTTTATTAAATGAAATATAATAAAATATAAATTTTAAAGATTTGGTGTGACGAATAGTGTTACACCAAATTTGTAAATAAAATATGAATGGTGTAATACTATTCATCACACCAAATCTTTAAAATTTATATTTTATTATGTTTCATTTAATAAAAAGTTTTATTGCTATTGTAAATATATAATGTTATTTATATTTTTATTTATTTTCAAATAATTAAAAAATATTTTTTTAATTTTTATTTTCAAAATAAATCACTAAATGACTATTATTATTTATCACTTACAAATAATAAAAAATATAAATAAGAATTTAAATGTGACAAGATAATGTTGATTAATTACAAATAATAAAAATATAAAACTTTAAAAACTAAAAACACCAAATAATATATGATTTTACATTTGGTGTAAAATTTGATGTCATTATTAAAGATGATAAAAAATTATAACATCAAAATACTAAATTTATTGTAATTTTTATATCAAATTTGGTGTCATTGTCCTAGGTCTATACATATAACGAAAGAAACCAGATATACAATAAATAGGACAATGAAACGTCGTCTTCTAGTTGGTTTATTTATATTATTTTCTCCATGGGATTGCAGAGTAGAGTTCTTAAAGCCTTCTGAAGCTTCCGAAAATGGTGATTAAGCATTTCTTCAAGCCTCTTCTTCCTGGCTTCCACAGCCACTTGGTACTTTCTCTCTTTCCCTTTTTTTCTATATATGTTTATGTCTGTCTCTCAGAGAAGCTAACTGAGAGATGGGTTTGGTTTTGTGTTTGCATGTTGCTTCAGACAATTCCTGTAGCCTTCTTGAAGTATATAGAAGGAACAAATGGGCACCATTCGGCGAAGCTGAGATCAGACGCGTCAAAGATAACCTGGGAAGTGAAAATAGAAGATGGCCGGAGACTGACTAATGGTTGGAAAGAGTTCGCTCTTGCGCACGATCTCCGAATCGGCGACATTCTCATTTTCAGACAAGAGAAAGACATGGCTTTCCACGTGACACTCTTGGGACCTAGTGGCTGTGAGATTCAATATGAGTCGTGTTCAGAAGAAGAGAACAACATCGGTGAGTTGTGTTCTGTCTCCGTCTAACTCTGCGCGTGACAATGAATCTTTGACTGACATTAAAGAAATGTGCATACGGAAGTATAGAGAATCAGTTAGAGTAATTGCATGTGAGACTTATCTCTTCTTTTACAGGGAATATTCCAGAGAAAAAGAAAGTGAAGAAGAATCCAAGAAAAGAAACGGAATCTGCTTCACTAGACCCCTCTTGTTTTGTGGCATATGTCTCCCCCGCGACCCTACGTCATGACAAACTGGTATTCTACTGCTGATTTGAAAAAAATAAAAATACTCAAAAATGATTGTGATGCTGTAAATATGTTGTATTAAACTGAGGTATGGTATATATCAAAAATATGTTGTATGTATTGTAATGAATTTTCAGAACCTCCCAAGGAGTTTTGTGAGGGTAAATGGTCTAGAAACAAGATGTGGAGAGATTCATCTGATGAATGAAAAGGGTAGATCATGGACGCTAGCTTTAAAACAAGAGCTATGTGGATCTACTTACATCAGACGAGGGTGGAGAAGTTTCTGTAGTTCCAATGGTCTTAAAACTGGAGGTCTCTACAATTTCAAACTAATCAAAAGAGGGAGAACTTCGGTTCTTCGTTTGTCCTCCACAGGCTCAGACTTAGAAGAAGAGAGCTCAGAAGGTGATGAGGTAGAATCACTTTCCACAGGACCGGAAAGTGATGAAGGGACCAAGACCAACTTGGGTGAGTTGTACTATTACATTAACTATTTATATGGAGATGTTTGTGATCAGTTTGACTATTACATTACCACATGGATTGATTTAGAGTTTTCTTTCAGAGAAGAAGAAGAATCCAAAAAACGATGCAGAGTCTTCTTCACTATATCACTCTTGTTATGTTGCTAATGTAACGCCTTCAAGCCTCCAAGATGACAGACTGGTATCTACTCCTAATTTGAGCCAAATTCTTTCATTATAAATTTGATCAAAACCATGTTCTGTTATAATGAATTTTCAGGATCTTCGAAAGAGTTTTGTGAGGGCAAATGCTCTAGAGACAAGATGTGGAGAGATTGTTCTGACAAATGAAAAGGGCCGGGTACTTCATGGAAGCTAGATCTGAAACGAAAGAGATCGTGTGGAAATATGTATATCACACGAGGATGGAGACGTTTCTGTAGGGTCAATGGACTTAGAGCTGGATGTTTCTTCACTTTCAAACTGATCCGAACAGGAGGAACTTTGGTTCTACGTTTTTCTTCACAATTCGATAACAACTTTGTGACATTAACTCTTAAGCCTTCCAATCTCACAAGTTATAAACTGGTTAGTATCTATCACTCCAAACCATCGGTGTTTTTACATTCTGTTGAGTCTTGAATCTTGTATTTGAATCTTTGTTGCAGGTTCTTCCCTTACACTTCACCAAGAGGCATGGCATCAATGAGAAAACTAAAATGACGCTGTTGGACAAAAACGGTGTCAAATGGTTTACGAATCTGCGGTCTGAGAAAACAAGTGATAGAGTAAGATTGGTAGGCGGTTGGAAAGAGTTCTTTGAAGCTAACTGTGTGGAGATAGGTGAATCGATCGTTTTGAAGCTGATATGGGAAGGAGACAAAAGTTGTGCCCTTAAGTTCTGCTCTAAGGTGAAGCATGAGACATAATGAAACTGTGTTAGTGTTTAAGCTTTTTGTAAGCTCCCACTGTGCAAGACAAATTTAACTGAATCAAGTGCTTGTGCTTTCGTTCTATGTGAGATTTGTAATGATTGGCTTTAACTCAAGAAGTCTAATTGCCTACTTGTGGGATTTGTGAACGTTAGACTAACTTTAGTTCAAAATGTTGATCGGTTAAATTTTATATAACTTGAGATATTTCAATTTACCTAAAATGTTGATTGATTCGAATCTTCTGCAAAAAAAAATTATACATAGATATAATATTTATAAAATAATTAAATTCTAATAGAACGACAAATTTTTAATTACATTTTTGGAATCATTAAAAATATATATATTTTTGGTCAAATTGAACAGTTTTAAAAAGTGGAAATTGCATAAAAAAACTCGGAAGTGTAACTTACTAACACTTTAAACTTTGAAGTATTTTCACTAACACTTTTAACTTTCAAATTGACATTTGTATCATAAAAACTTCCAAAAATGAAAGTTGATCGGCTAAACATGTAAAAAATGATGTGTCAATTTTGTTTTTAAAAAATAATTATTTAATTAATAAAAAAAAAATAATAATAAATCAGAAAATTAAATAAAAGTTCAGTTTTAAAAAAAAAATCATAAAATTAAATAAAAATTTAGAAAATTAAATACAAACAAAAAAATTAACTAAAATTTTAGAAAAATAAATAAGATCAAATTAAAGTACAGAAAAGTAAAAAAATCAAAATTCAAAAAAGTAATTTTTGTCATTTTCAACGATAATGTCAGAAATTATCATTGGAGATATTCCAAAAACGTTATTATTAATGGTTATATGTGAGAAATCATCATCGTCATTGGTGATATATTTGAAACTGTTATTGTCAACGATGATATGATATATATATATTTTTAAATCTTGTAATGTAAAAAAAATATTTTTTGAATTTTTGAATTAAAAAAATATTTTTTGAATTTCTTAATTTCTTGAATTTTATTTATTTATTTGTATTTTAATTTAATCTTATTTATTTTTTGAATTTTTACTTATTTTTTATTTTTATTTAATTTTTATAAATCTTTATTTAATTTTCTGATTTTTTTATTTAATATCTGATTTCTTTGGTTTTCTGAATTTTTATTTAATTTTCTGATTTTTATCTATTTTCTGAATTTGTTTTTTATTTTATATTATTAATTAAATAATTAATTAATTTTTTGAAAAACACCTGACACATCATCTTTTTACATGTACAACTGGTCAACTTTTGACTTTAGAGGTTTCTTGTGACAAACGTCACTTTGAAGTTAAAAGTATTAGTGAAAAAGGTTCAAAGTTTTTTATGTGATTTTTCTGTTTTAAAAATATTTTTGAATTGTTTTAAACATTGGTTATGATCTGGTCCAAACCTAACTTGGAAAGAATCGAACCAAATGCTAGTCAAATGCGACTTATGAGAATGCTACCAAAAATCTGAACCGAAACGAATCCGATTGGAACACCGAACTAGCTTTGGAAAATGGTTGCGATGGGTTTTGTGAAGCGAAATGGCCTAAAGTTAGGAGAATCTTTCCCTTTGAAGTCCATTAATGAACATGACAAAGCAGCTCCTGTCGTCAAGTTATGTTCTCAGGAGACTAATAAATGCAAATATTTAGACAAAAATATGTTAAAGTGATGAGAAGAAGTGATGAGAAGAAGTGATGACAATAAATAAGAGCATTAAAGATCCCTTGTTTGACTTTAACCAACCAAAAAGAAAGAAGCTCTACAATAAATGATCGCTGTCTTCAAGTTGGGTTATTACATTATTTTTTCCAAGAACTGAAGCCTCAGAGTTTCTGAAGTTTACGAGGATGGTGAACAAACGTTTCTTCAAGCCTCTTCTTCCTGGCTTCCACAGCCACTTGGTACTCTCTCTATTTCCCTTTTCTATATCTGTCTATGTCTCTCAGAGAAGCTAACTGAGAAATGGGTTTGGTTTTGTATTTGCATGTTTCTTCAGACAATTCCTGTAGCCTTCTTCGTCAAGTATATAGAAGGAAAAAACGAGCACCATACGACGAAGCTAAGATCAGACGCGTCAAAGATAACCTGGGAAGTGAAAATAGAAGATGGCCAGAAACTCACTGACGGTTGGAAAGAGTTCGCTCTTGCACACGATCTTCGTATCGGCGACATTCTCATTTTCAAGCAAGAGAAAGACATGGCTTTCCACGTAACACTCTTGGGACCCAGTGGCTGTGAGATTCAATATGAGTCGTGTTCAGAAGAAGAGAACAACTTCGGTGAGTTTGTGTTCTGTCTCTGTCTAAAACTCTGAATCTCATACTGGCTTTTAAGAAAATGTGCTCAACTAACAAAGTTTAAACTGTAATATGCATGTCGAAGCAGAGAGATTTAGTTTGAGTATTTGCATGTGAGTTTTATTCTTTTCTTTTCAGGGAATATTCCAAAGAAGAAGAATTCAAAAAGAGAAGCAGAGTCTTCTTCACTAGATCCTTCTTGTTTCTTGGCTAATATCTGGCCTTCGTCCTTACGCTATGACTCATTGGTATTCTACTCTTCATTTGAACAAGCGAGAAAAAACATATACTAAAATCTGATATATATAAGAAAATCATGTTGTATTGTAATGAATTTTAAGAACCTTCCAAGGAGTTTTGTGAGGGCAAATGGTCTAGAGACAAGATGTGGAAGAGAGATCGTTCTGATCAATGAAAAGGGTAAATCATGGACTTTGGCTTTAAAACAAAAGCTATCTGGACCTACTTACATCAGACGAGGGTGGAGAAGTTTCTGTATTGCCAATGGTCTTAAAACTGGAGGCGTCTACACTTTCAAACTAATCAAGAGAGGGAGAGCTCCGGTTCTTCGTTTGTCCTCCACAGAGTCAGAGTTAGAAGAGAGAAACATCGGTGAGTTGCTTGTGTTCTTTGTCATACTAATGGTGCTCGTTTTGGAACATGGGTCTGTAAGTAGAGAGAATCAGTTTGACTGCTAGTTGATTTGTTTTTTTTTCAGAGAAGATTCAGAGGAACAAAGCAGAGTCTTCCTCACTAAATCCCTCTTGTTTTGTGGCTAATATCTCGCGTGCAACCCTACGTTATGACACACTGGTATCTAATCTATTAATTTTGAATGATAAAATATACCAATGGTGTGAATTGGATAGAACTCATGTTGTATTATTATAAATGAATTTTTCAGGGTCTTCCAATGAAATTTTCAAGGGAAAATGGTCTAGAGGCAAGATGTGGAGAGATTGTTCTAATGAATGAAAAGGGTAGATCGTGGAAGCTAAATCTGAAACGAAAGAGATCATGCGGAACTATGTATATCACACAAGGGTGGAGGAGTTTCTGTAGTGCAAATGGACTTAGAGCTGGAAGTTCTTCCACTTTCAAACTGATCAAAAGAGGAGGAACTCTGGCTCTACGTTTGTCATCTAAAGAGACTGAAGAAGAAGAAGAAGATTGCTCATTAAAAGCTAATGAAGTGGAGTCTCTTTCCACAGAACCAGAAAGCGATGAAGAGGGGAGCCAAGATGAGAAACAAATCAAGAAGCATAGATCGACATGGAAAGCTTCATCTTCACAATCCCAAAACCGATTTGTGACACTTACTTTTAGACCTTTCAATCTTGAAAAGTATTTACTGGTTAGTGCATCACTTGAAGCCCTTTGTCGTTTTACATTCTGTTCAGTCCTGAATCCTTTATTTTGAATCTTTGTTGCAGTTTCTTCCTTTACGCTTCACCAGGTGGCACGGCATCAATGAAGAAACTAAAATGAGACTGTTGGACAAAAACGGTGTCAAGTGGTCTACGGATCTGCGGTCTGGGAAAACTAATATTGATAAAATAAGATTGGTAGGAGGTTGGCAAGAATTCTTCAAAGCTAACTGTGTGAAGCCAGGTGAATCTATCATTGTGAAGCTGATATGGGATGGAGACAAAAGTTGTATCCTCAAGTTCTGCTCTAAGGTAAAGCATGAGACCGAATGAAACTGTATCTGTGTACTATGTTTTAGCTTTCTTTAAGTTCCCATGACGAATTAAAATGAATCAACGTTTGGCCTTTTTGTTGTTTGGGATTTGTGAATGTTTTTCTTTTGTCAACCGGATCTGTTTCAGAATACAAGATGTTTGATTCATTGCACAAATATTAAGAAATCTATTTTTCTCTAAAAAATAATTTTGCAAATATAATACTCTCTCTGTTTTGATATGCAAGTAGTTTTACCAAAAAATGTTTGTTTCACAATGTAAGATGTTTGCATAATCCAAAGCACCTTTTACATTTATTATGTTGTGTGACTAATCAAATAATTCATACATTTTTATTATTAGTTGAATTTATGTATTAAGAGGCAGTAATCTAATTGGTTACACAGTTTTCAATAAAATTAAAAATACAGTAATATAAATATATCAAAACTTCATCTATTTTGAAACAACAAACATCTTCTAAAACATCAACTATTACGAAAGTGAGACAGTATTAAATATACTCGAAGATAATACAGAAAAAACAACACCAAAGAAAGATACTAGAGAAACATTAAAGGCATTGAGATAAAACGTAACTTTTATAGTTTGTGTAGTTAAAAATGTAATTTCGTTGGTAGCTTTAACAATCAAATTTTTGATAGAATCTTCTCTCTCGCCCAAAAAACGATATAATAGCTTTAACAATCACGAATGTAATTACAAGGTAGGATCCTGAGTATTATTTGTCATTGGAAGCATGCAGAGTTTCAAGTTACACGAGACTCCGCTAGTATCAGTCTTCTGATCCATCATCTCGTCGCAAGTTGTAACGTTGAGACAGTATGAGATTAAGACCGGTATCTGCCTGGTCTATTGAAACTGTCATGCAAGTTGAAAGTTCTAATGGGAGATTTACAAACTGCGAAGGAAGCCCTCGAGTCTTTTAATGCGTTTTTTGTGGTTGGATCAAAAATTGTCAAGTTTACCGGGCAAACCATCACTATATTTACAACATTCCTGCAAAAAATGTTTATAAGATACCAAGATCTTCGTGGTGTCTAGCATATTGTCAATGCTTGGCACAAGACTAATGGAGAACTATATCATATATTGGAACTAGTCTGCAATATGAGGGTTACATTCATGTGTGGTCTAATCAAGTGTTATTCACATTGACACATACATGCAAATCTAAGCGGAAAACTGTAATGAAAAAGACAAAAATTTGATGAAGTCGTAAATCCATAGCAAAACAATGTTCCTGGATATTCTCATCAATGATTGGATTCGAATGGATCTCCCGCTTGAGATTCAATTAAAAAAGGATCAAAAGAGTCCATAACGAATCTCAAGAATCCACCTTGAGATTCAATCAAAAAAGGATCAAAAGAGTCCATAACGAATCTCAAGAATCCACCAAAGTTTGTCCTACTTGATGAAGCTAAGTCAATAGAAAATCCCAGGAACCCAACAAGAATATCTGATAGCCGAAGTGATAAAAACTTTTGTGCCAAAGCCCTACCCAGGTCAAACAACTAAAAGCCCAAAATAAACATGACGATTTTGCTAGGTTTCATGAGAAAACCAACAAGTTAGATACCTGAGGCCACCCCCAAATGTTCTCAGAGATAAGTCAACGAGCAAATTGATGACTACAGAGTGAAGAAGAATAACAAACCAAACATCAAAACTCAAAAGTTATAGGAGGGGCATCAGATAGGAGCGAAAGACTATGCTACAGATTTGTAATCATGGTGATCATCTGAACTATGCATTATTATTCCTCACCTGACCCTCCTTCGTAATTAAACCAAACAATGCAGAAAGTTAATAGATACGCCTCATTGAGATGATTAGGTTTATCAACACGAATTAATTTAGACATATGCTTGTCTTAATCGATTTAATCATCGGCCGATGCTAATAGAATCAACAAACAGAACAATAAAACAAAAAACAATTAGGACTCAGAGAATATAACAGAATGGTCGGCAAATAGACCTTTTACGGCCGATATTACGACGAACGAGACCTTTTAATCGTCACTGTCCTCTGAAAACAAAATCAATTTTACAAAACAAAAACAAAAACAAATCTTTTGGGAAGTAATCTCAGTAAAGTCAGCGTTTTTCACATCAAAGTAATTAAAACTCAGACGGTAATTCCATATTTTTTTTGCAATAATCATCATCGATTACTTCCCCATTAATCAAATCAAATACAATTTTGATTAACAAAAAAAAAAAAAATGTAATCGCCGAAATGGCCCCGTAGATCACAAGATCGATCAACAGGTTCCTATCAGAAAAGCGAAACACAAACATCTGTTTATGTCCAATGTAGCATCGACGATCACAGCCAGCAAAAAGCTATCGTCGACGTGGCATCGGACAGTTTTCATCAGAATCAGAGCCAAATAAGCTTCGAACCTGAAGCGAAAGGAATTGAACAGCAACCGGATGCAATTCTGGTTCAATCCGCCGCTGCTAGTATGAATATGATATCAGAGAAGAGAAGAGAAGAAACAAGATATGTTAGACAAAGAAGACAAACTCGATTTTATATATAGAGTGGGTAGGGTAGGAGGCGGCATAACACAAAAACCCTAATACACAAGCTTATTAAAGTTATGATTTTATTATATTTTGGGGTTGATTTTATTTATTTTCTTTTACCATTTTTCCTTTTTTGTCGTCAATTTACTCATTTGTTTTTGAGTGAGAGGACATGGTGATTCCCACTCTTCTTAATACTTTGTGGACTGTGTTTGATGATGAACTATAACAAAAAGGTTTTTGAACATCCGCAGAAGTATGTACTTTTCAGTTTCATATTTTTGACATTAGAGATTTCATCAAAAAGACAGTAGCTCATACAAAAAGACAAAACCAGTTCCTGTCACATTCATGTAAAAGAGTTCTACATTTTTTTTAGCCATTAGCTCTAATTTCTCTTCCGATACCAAACCAAAAAGGAAGCTCTAAAACTGCTGCAGTGCCTTGTCATGACAAGGATCAGCTACACAGAATATCTGCCAAAAACATATCAACAGTGATCATAATAATCAGGACAGCAACTTTGTAAATTCAGTGTGAAAAGAGGTTTTATATGCCTTCTGAGTGACATGCTGCCAACATTTGTGAGCATTCCATGATGAATTTTTTTAAGTTTGTTGAGAATTCTATAGGCATATATATTTCTCATGCAGGGCTAAAGAGATTCAGGATGGTTGTGGATTGACTCAGAACTCAATTTTGTTCACCGGCTGGCCAGCAATGTAAGTAACACCTATAAATATAGACGACTAAGAGAAATCAATTAATGTCAATTGTTGGATCCAAACTATCAACACCACACAACCTTGTCTATGTAAATGGTTGTCTCCTAAGCGGCTGTGTTCTTGGGTGTCACATTGTTGGTATGTCTATTTTTTGTTAGATATTGTTCCGATAAATTTTGTTTTAATTTTGCCATAGCTTCTGAAGGTTTAGCTGCGATGTCCTCCACTATGCCATACTGAAGACAACTTCTATTCTTGCATTTGACTCTGCTAGTAACTTAATATAAACAGAAACTAGTGATCCACATGATCTCCATTGATAGTCAGAACAACATCCCTTTACTATTATTCGAGGAGCATTCTAAATAATAAACCTTTGTCTCATGTGTTATTATCAAGATTGCCATTACTTATGTGTCATCATGAGAGCTCTTCTCGTAGCATTTAGTGAATAACCCTTGCTTGTCTAGACTAATTACATATAGTGCCATTGGACATTTAAGTTTCATGTTTATGCATAATATAATTGGTTTTGATGGATTATACATATATCTCTTATTTTCATACGAGTTTTAAAAATGTATTTATTGCTTTCATGCTTATATCTTCTCATTATTTCTTAGCTGTATTTTTTTTTTGCAACCTAACAATAGTAGTCAACTGTATTGTAATCATTATCGCATTGTAAACAAGTTTTTATTTCATATATTTCTTATTGGATGATTTACATTCTACAAAATAAAATATTGGTGTATGAGTTTTATATGGAGTGATAACACATTTCGTAGTTTGAAAAAAATAGGACCATATATTGATCAACGTTGTAGAAAGTTGCTATATTTCTAATAAACTATAGTTTACTACATAAATATAATGCATAATCTAACTTCTTTTTTAATGGTATACGTACTATGTAAGCGTATAGTTTAAATATTATATATAATATAATGCATAATCTAATCCTTTTTTAATCTTGTATGTACTAGGTGGTGCCCAAACAAATTTAGTGACTATATATATGGCAATTTTTCAATTCAATTTAATAATATTTGCCCAATATTTCAAATCATTGAATGTATAAATTAATTGCCATATATATTGGGCATTCGAAAAATTATTTCTTGATTCACACTAGAACGCGGAAGATCGACATTGAATGTCATATATATTGGGCAAATATTATTAAATTTATTTACTTTCCATTATATATTCACAAATTAGCATTCGAAAAATTATTATAGGAAAGTTTTGACTCAGACCAGTATTCGTATGGAAATTAGAACAATTTGTGCTACAATTATTTATTAATTTAAAGTTCTATACAAATTCTATTCAATTCCTTAGATTAAGCACCAAGATTCTGAAATTAAGGACTCAACCCATCACAACACGTCAGTCTGGTTATATTCGATCAAGTTAATTTACAAAGTTAATTTTGTTTCATATATGTTGATTTCTTAATTATATTACTTTCCATAATTTTAAAATTGGTAGCTAAAAGTTAGGGATTAATTCGATTTGATTTAGGCGAGATAATACTTTTTTCTCTCTAATCTTTCATAAGCAAAACCCTATAAGTGATCCCTGTATATAACATTAGACTGAAATTCATCCACATCAAAACCTACTATTTTTCTACATACAAAAAAAAATTCATGAATTTCGTCTTTGATTTTGCTTACATTGTTTTTTTATCATGATAAGGTCGATTAAAGAATGTGATTAACAATGATGGGTTTCAAAAATTATTTTTGAACCTAACGATGTTCCAGAAATCGATGTTTTCAGAAAGAGGTATAACATTTCGTTTACTGAATTTGGTAAATATATGTGTTTAGTTTGGTAAGTTGATACTTTGTTATGGCTTTCTATAGAATTGCAAACCACGAGTTCTGAAGACACTTCTAACAGTAGTTGTGGTAATTTTATCAATTTTTTATTTGTTTCTTTATAAATTTGTTTCTTTCATATTTTATTATTCTGTTGCATATGTTTTATTTTATTTTATATTCATAATTTATATTATGAAAACAATAATGCTCTTGCTTTTTTTTGTTTCATCTTAAATTCATAATAAATTTATATAAGTCTTTACTTACGCTTTTAGATGTATTTCCATAAAATATAATTAAAATACCCCAATAAATTAGTCTATATAGTTTTAAAGTTATAATCTCTTTTAATCCATCACCCCGCGCAAGGCGCAAGTTACCACTTAGTGAGTAAATGTTTAAAAAAAATACTAGACCCTGACCCGTGCGCCAGCGCGGATTTGAATTTTCGGTTTTTGGTTATTTATTTAACTAAATAATGTATTTGTAATATTTGATGTATTATATTCACCAAGTAAATAATTTTTTGGCATCTTAAACCATCTATTTACGATGAATATTTGATATCATATAAAAAATTGAACAAATAGACGTAATTAGAGAATTGTAGACGATATATAAAAACAATGGTTATTAATGTAAAATATGAAGAAATATTATATTATGACTTAGTATGGCATAAAAGATTATAAATTAGTTATACATGTTTAAAGAAAATAAAATAATTTTTAAACTTCTATGAAAAATTTAACATAAAAAAGGGCGATAAATTAGTCATCAAATTGTAAATAATTTCATAATTTTATTAATAATAAATTATTTATAGTCTTTGTTTTTCGTCAAGATAATTATTAAATGTCCATAACATTAATATGTTAAAAAGCCATATTATGAAAGTTCATGTTGTAACCGTTTTTTCCGGGAAGTGTAACAAAAAAAATTACATTTAACTCTTCGTTTGGTTTAAGTTAGTGTCGGTAAAATATTAAAAAAAAATTCTCTATCTTTTTCAATGTTCAATTTGAAGCTTATTATGCGGAAATCATACGCAAATATAGGCAATTGGTTGGAATCTCTATATCTTTATATTCTTATAAATTTTAAATTTATTGTTTCCTCTTCTGCAAGCAAATCAATTACCGAAGTAATAGATCAATTGGTTGGAATCAAATCTATTCTTATAATTAGTGTAATTATGGTTACAGTTTCTATATTTAATAGGTACATTAAAGATATGACATTGAAGATATTATATTTTGATTAATAGAAGATATTGGATTTTGAGTTTGTATTTATTAATTTGTTTTTTTTAAGCTTAGAAAATCAATGGGATGATGGTTGGTTGATACATCCTATAAAGAAAACGAAAACTATAGGTGGTTTGAATATTGTACATCGATCGATGCATTTAATAAGTTGACTATATAAAACTTGAACATGATCATTTCAAACTAAAGTATAGGTAGATTATATGCATTTGTTATATTGTAGTTAATATATTTTAAATATTACATAAGTCAAGTGATTCACGTTTTCGTAAAAATAAAATTCAAGTTCATTATTGGGACTTACTCGTACGTAATAAGCTACGTTAAATATGATGTATTTTTAGGTTCATTTAATGACATTAAGTTTAAATTTGATTAAGGAAAACTCATTAATTTAACTGGAAAAGACAAGCATTAAATTATGTAGGTTTATTTAATGACATTAAGTTTAAATTTGATTAAGGAAAACTCATTAATTTAACTGGAAAAGACAAGCATTAAAATAGGTAGTTTAATTTAATTCTCAATGGCATGGAAGTGTAAATAAGTTAGAAAACTTAGGGGTATTTTTTAATGGGTACTTCTCTTTTAATAATAGAAATATTTTTAAATATCTTTACATTTTTATTTGAAATGCAACTCAATATTTTTTTAAAAACAATTATAACAAAACCTTTGAAAATATTTTTAGACGTTTTTTGAAAAATCTGAAAATTAATATTTTAAATTATAATTATCCTAAAATATGATTAGTTTTTATGTAAACGAAAACTAAAATTATGTCAAAAATAATTATATTCAATGATAATAACAATTTAAATTGATTAAAAAAATATATATATACAAAAAATATTGCTAGAAAAAAATTTTCATTCATCTTTCAAATATAAAATGAAAATATTATAATTAAATAATAAAATTTATAAATAAAAGCCATAAATTTAGCAAACGACAAATGAGTTATATTATGCTAAAATTTTGTTTAAAGTTATACTACCGATAGGAGCAAATACCATAAATTTTTTTAAAAAACATATCAATTCTTAAATATTTTTTGAATAAATAATAATTTTTAAATTTAATCAATTAAAAAATAATACACGTTCGATTATGTGGGTTAAAATCTAGTTTTATTGATGCATGTTATATATTAGTGCTGCAAGTTTTAGATAACATTTTAATGATGCACGTTTTGAAAAATCTCCATTATTAAAATTATGCACGTAAAGATAACTTATGAGTTTTTTGTTGATTAAATGACATTACGTCCAAATTCATTTAAAGATATTTCATTAATGTAACTGAAAAAGACAATCAATAAAATAGCTAGTTTAAATTCATTTAAGGATATTTCATTAATGTAACTAAAAAGACAAGAAATAAAATAGGTAATTTAAATTCATTTAAGGATATTTCATTAATGTAACTGAAAAGGACAAACAAAAAATAGGAAGTTTAATTAATGAAGTAAGAGCATTTTCAAATGGGTACTTCTCTTTTAATAATATAGTTATATATATATATATATATAAAGTGTTAAGGGGACTTCAGTTCATGCATGCTTGTTCTGTTCCTTCAGCTGACTACTAATTTTTGAAGTCTAAAGTCACTTTTGCATGTAGAGTTCACAAGTCTTCCTCTGAAACCAAGCCCTTTAATGAATATACATAATAAGAAAACTAAACAAATAGCTCAACAATAAATATGTACATACTCCCTCTGGATTTAAATATAAGATGTTTAAAGTTTTACACACATATTAAGAAACAATAGATACACTATTTTAATTGTTATTTTTTTATTATATCAAGAAAATTTCACTACTCATAATTTTACTTTTCAATTTATGTTTAAATTTTAAAAATAAATACATTAATTATATTTCAAAACATCATACATTTGTATACAAAATAAAAATATAGAACAATCTTACATTCATAGCCGGAGGGAGTATTAAGTTACTAACTATCATTGGTAGCTTTCACCAATGGAAACCGTCTCGAAGTTCAGGAAAAACTCTGACACAAAAATTCATTAAAAGCTCTCTGATCTTAGTGAAATGTTGCGTTTATTACACTCTTTCCACTATGAAGTTGCAGTGTAGATGGTAAGAGGTAAAGGAACTTTGAGAATATGGCGAATCAACATTTCTTCAAGCCTCTTCTTCCCGGCTTCCACAGCCACTTGGTACTCAATCTCTCTCCTTCCTTTTGAATCTTTCTCTATCTCTTTGATGGTTCTACTTTTGTATTTGCATGCTGCTTCAGAAAATTCCTGTAGCCTTCTTCTCCAAGCATATAGAAGGAAGAAATGAGCATAAAAACACGGCGAAGCTGAGATCAGACACGTCGGAGATAACCTGGAAAGTGAAGATAGAAGACGGCCTGAGACTCACTGAAGGTTGGAAAGAGTTCGCTCTTGCACATGATCTACGAGTTGGTGACATTGTCGTTTTCAGACAAGAGAACGACATGGCTTTCCACGTGACACTGTTCGGACCCAGTTGCTGTGAGATACAATATGGATCGTGTTTGGACGACAAGAACAAGCTTGGTGAGTTTTGTTCTGTAATAACTGTGACTTTGAGACTGACATTCAAGACATGACTGAAGTATTATTCTTGTCTTTTGCAGTGACGATTCAAAGCAGCAAGAAGAAAATGAAGAATACAAAAAGAGAAGCAGAGTCTAGTACACTAGAGCCATCTTGTTATGTGGCTAACGTCACGCCTTCAAGCCTGCGATATGACATGCTGGTATCTAACTACTCCTAATGTGAACCAAAAACTCGCATTATTGGGTCTGATTTTGATCAAATCCATTTTTGTAATGAATTGCCAGAATATTCCAAAGAGTTTTGCAAGGGCTAATGGTATAGAGTCAAGAAGTGGAGAGATCATTGTTCTGATGAATGAAAAGGGTACTTCGTGGACTTTAATTTTGAAACGAAAGAATTCATGTGGAACTATGTATATCACACGAGGATGGAGACGCTTCTGTAGAGCCAATGGACTTAAAGCTGGATGTTTCTTCACTTTCAAACTGATACAAAGAGGAGGAACTCTTTTTCTACATAAGTCTCCCTCCTCCACAGAGTCTGAAGATAGCTCAGAAGGTGATGAAATAGAGCCTCTTTCCACAGAATCTAAAAGCTTCAAGAAGACTAGTTCAATATGGAAAGCATCATCTTCATCATTCCAAAACCTGTTTGTGACCTTAACTCTCAAACCTTACGAAGTTGAAAAATCTACACTGGTCAGTTTCATTGACATGCAGTTTGTCGGATTAAACTCTATCTGAGTATTGAATCATTTTTAATTTGTTTTTAGAATCTTTGTTGCAGTATCTTCCTGTACAATTTACCAGGAGGCATAGCATCAATGAGGAAACTAAAATGACACTGTTGGACAAATACGGTGTCAAGTGGTCTACGGATCTGAGGTCTGAGAAGAGAAGTGACAAAATAAGACTGGTAGGGGGTTGGAAAGAGTTCTTCAAAGCTAATTGTGTGGAGATGGGCGAATCGATCATTGTGAAGCTGATTTGGGATGGAGACACAAGTTGTGTCCTTAAGTTCTGCTCTAAGGTGAAGCAAGAGACTAGATGAAACTGTTTCTGATTTCTGAGTGTGATGTTTAAGCTTTTTGTAAGTTCCCTAGAGGACCTGAAATGAATTTAAGTCATGCCAGCTTGGTTACACCATATGAACCAATCATTCCAAAAACTTCTATCCACTCTTCTTTTCTCTTTTTTTTTGTATGAATGTTAAATTATTCAAACAAACAAAAAAACGTTGTTACATCCGAGTCATGCGATCAAGAATTGAAATTTAACTTTTTACAGACTATGAAACCATAATATCGTCAACTGTTTGGTCTTGAGGCTAGCCAGTTGTGTAGCCCTTCCTCAAACCGAGTGTCTCACAGCTTCCTCAGCGAGCTAAATCTGTTCTTCATGGCCTTGTCAATCTCCTTGATCAGTTTCTGCTGTGTAGAAGGAGAACCTTCTTGTTTTCTCCATTGCATAAGATCTCTTAAAATCCCCCTACCACAAACCAAAGAGCACCTCTCTTGTAACTAGAGCTGGGGTTGCATGTCAATGGGTCGAGTCATTTTTTCTGCTGTGTTGAAGAAGAAAAATTTATGTACCCGCACTTGCTCCGTTCAAATTTGCGGGTAAGCACGGAACCCGCAGATAATAATTTTTTTAATAAAATAATTATTTTTCTAAAAAATAATAAAAATAATATATTTATAATGAAAATCATATAATTTTTAATATTTTATATATTTTAAGAAATATCTCTTTTTATAATTTTGTTTACAGATACCGTGATTCTGACTCGTCTGTTCACTCAACCAGCATCCGTATATTAAATCTTTTGAATATGTGAACATGCATCCGTTCCGCAGCGGATCAAACGAGACAAAACCCGCGGATAAACATTTAAATCCCCGGCTCTACTTATAAAACACCGATTAGAGCATCCTCATACTAAATTATCAACAAAACATTAAACAAGAAATATAATATTTTGGAGTTTCTCAAACTTTTGAGCCAAACATCTCCAAAAATGCTTTGAGTCACATTATCAATGAGAATTTCAAAAAGAGTTTCTTAAACAAAAATATATTATCATTTTATAAAATTATAATTAAATAATTAAAAATTAATTGTAAAATATAAATTGAGTTAATCTATAGTTTCTAAGTGTCATATGGGTTCTAATAGGTTTCTAAAAAGTTATCATATGAAAACTTTATTCTATTTTCTCTCTTCACTTTTAATTATTATTGTATTTTTTTTATTCTAAAAAACCCTACATTTTTTACATAAGAACTCGTTGATTTGCTCTTATTTGATTACAAGATAAGAAGTTTCATAAACCCCAAAAGGAAGAAAAAAAATCAACAATTGGAATAAAATATGTTTACAAATTACAAAGATAAAAATCTTAAATTTCATAAGCCCAAAAGCCCATTAGAAAAATGAATTAAGCTTTCCCCAGGCACTTGACTTGAGGAGGAGCTAGAAGACGGATCATCTCTGTGATTTGAAGTTTCAAAGCTTCTATCTAGTCAAGGGTTTGGCTAAGGACTGTTCATATTTCCTTTCTAGTCTTACTGAAGCTTCGGAGAATGGCAAATAAACATTTCTTTCAGCCTCTTCTTCCTGGCTTCCACACCCACTTGGTACTCTTTCTCTCCGTCTCCCCTCCATTTTCTATACATGTCTCTCTCTCTCTCTCTCTCTCTGATTTGGTATTTGCTTCAGAAAATTCCTGTAGCTTTCTTCTCCAAGCATATGGAAGGAAGAAACGAGCATAAAAATATGGCGAAGCTGAGATCAGAGGCGTCGGAGATGACCTGGAAAGTGAAGATAGAAGATGGCCGGAGACTCACTGAAGGTTGGAAAGAGTTTGCTCTTGCACATGATCTACGAGTTGGTGACATTGTCGTTTTCAGACAAGAGAAAGACATGTCTTTCCACGTGACACTGTTCGGACCCAGTTGTTGTGAGATTCAATATGGATCGGGTATAGACCAAGACAACAACCTCGGTCAGTTCTTTGTGTTCTGTCTCTTTCAAAAGCTGTGTGTCTGAGACTGACAGTTTTAACAAGAGATGTGTTCAAGTAACAAAGTTCCAACTATTTACTTGTGAGATTAATCTTCTTCATTTTTCAGAGAAGATTCAAGAGAAGAAGAACCCAAAAAGAGAAGAAGCAGAGTCCTCTTGTTTTGTGGCTAATGTCAGACTGGAAAGCGATGAAGAGAGCAACCACATAAGCTCACAGGAACGTATAGATAGAGAAGATAAAAAGGGTTTAACATCCCAAAGCAGATTTGTGACTTTGACTATCAGATATTGGGACGTCAAAAACTCTAGACTGGTCAGTTTTATCAATCCAAGCCATTTGTCTTCTTTACACTCTCTCGATACTGAATCTTTTGTTTGAATCTTTGTCGCAGTATCTTCCCATGGCTTTCACGAAGGACAGTGGTATCAATGTGAAAACAAAATTGGCTCTGCTGGATAAAAACGATGTGAAGTGGCCTACAGATCTGAGGTCTGAGTACAATGGTAAAAGATTAAGAATGATAGGAGGCTGGAAAAAGTTCTTCAAAGCTAACTTTTTGAAGATAGGTGAATCGATCAAGTTCAAGCTGATTTGGGATGGAAACACAAGTTGTGTCCTTAAGTTATGCTCCTAGGTGAAAAAGTTAGCAACTAAATGAAATTGTATATGAGTTTAATGTTTTGTCTTTTGTTTAAGTGCCAAAGACGTGAATCAATGACTGGCCTTAGACCAACTCCATTGGGAGTTCTTAAAAGAGGTTCCAAACAAATAAAGGGAAAAAAATAAATGAAAAAGAAAAAGAAAGCAGAGAACCGATCTTTAATTTGGGATTTTAAGAGGTGGTAAGAGCATGATTATCCCAAAGACCCACTTTAGGTCTCTTAATCATTTTTAAATATTAAATGTTAATTAAGAAACCTAGTTAAGAGACACCAACATATTTATGTTCCAATGGGAATTTCTTATTTATAGGTTCTTACAAAAGAATTAACAAGAACACATGTTAAGGAAGAACATGAGAAAAAGAAGAAAGAACAAACATATGAAAACATCAACGTAGACAATCCAAGTTAATATCAAACACATTCATATTCATAGACAGAGAGCGATGAAAAGAAAATAAAGAAACTGACTTGAAAGGTGGATTTGCAGTGAAAGCTTAGACATTAAACTATAATCATCATGCGTGGCCAACAACTTGCACTTTTGCTTCCTACAAATGTCAGTAACTGATGAGCCAAAATGTTGAAAAGGTTTCGAACTATCTACTGATCTCATGTCTGTGCTAAGTTTATCTAAAAGTCAACTTAGCAATCCATCGAGTAAGATGATACCTTGGATCGAAGTGGAGCTTGTCGTAAGAACGAGGACATTCCTCAGCGTTATCATACAACGTCCTCAAGAAACTAACAAAAACAAAGCATTAATCAAATACAAATCTTTTTCAATTAACTCATAAAAAAAAGACTTTTGGTAAGAGAGAGAGATCATCACCAGTGAAAATAAGTCCTGCCTCCAGTTCGAGGAACATGGAGAAAGAAGAGCAGATCCTGAAGCGAGCGTTTATCTATGTTAGGAGGATGTTCTTCACGAGATGAAGAAGTATCTGCCCACCTCTTCAACCTCAATGATCTTAGACCCAGCTAAGAGCTGCATCACGAGACCATAAGTGACAATAGAGTGATACCAAGCTCCATGACAGTACCACGGTTGGAAGCAAGAATGAGTTGGGAGATTGAACAAGATGCTTGAGCTTGTGCTTCCTCTTCTCAAGCTCTGCTGGTGGGTTAAGCAGATCGATAAAGCATATACCTTGATTCTCGCAAGGCATTACTTCAAAGTGTAAAGTAGTACCATAAAAAATGAAAAAGGCATTACTTCAAAGTGTAAAGTAGTACCATAAGATCAGCGTGGGTTTCACTGGTGGGAAGATCCCACAAAACGCATCCATGCTCTTTCCATGCCTCTTCCACTGATGAACTTGCCTTGTCCTTCTCCTCGGAAGTGGATTCGTTATGGTTACTTCCAATGTCCATGTTCTCTGGATAACCCTTAGAAGCAGCATCCACAAACTCATCTCCAAACCGAGCTTAAACCGCATTGTTGGCATTCATATGCCTTAACTCAGTTCTTTGATCACATTCTTCACTTCCAGAATCGACTGGAAGGAGTTTTCTTATCAGTGAGATTACATAGCTAGGATCAATTGTAGTATCAAGGTCGAACAACTGCCAGAAACATACAAAGGTCACAACTTTCAATCCAATCAACATAACCCATGATTAAAAAAAAAGAGTACGAAGAAACTACAATTAAGCTTAGTTTTTACAATTAAGCTCAAAGGGAGATTATCGAGAGCAAAGAGTCCCGGCGTAGATTTACCTCATCAGGTGGAGGCGGAGGATGATGCGAGGGACAACCAATTTCTGGTTCTTCTTCTCTTCTTTCATTAGAATCAGGTTTACTTCTTTGCTTTACTTCATCGTCTTCCTCAATTGAAGCTCTCTCTCTCTCTCTCTCTAGAGCTCTCTCTATCGAGAGAGCTTCTCTTCGAGAGAGAGAGAGAGAGAGAGAGAGAGCGAGAGAGAGAGGAGAGCTCTCTCTCTCTCTCTCTCTCTCTCTCTCTCTCTCTCTCTCTCTCCTCTCAGCTCTCTCTCTCTCTCTCTCTCTCCTCTCCTCTCTCTTCTCTCTCTCTCTCTCTCTCTCTCTCTCTCTCTCTCTCTCTCTCTCTCTCTCTCTCTCTCTCTCTCTCTCTCTCTCTCTCTCTCTCTCTCTCTCTCTCTCTCTCTGCCCTAATCAATTAAGCAATCAAGGTACCACCTGTTTCGAAAATCGCCGCCAGGAATAGGAGAACAAAGGAAAAAGGAGAAGAGAGTCCGGAGAACGACGTGTGTCCAGAAGAGACGGTCTCTTCTGTCTCTTGATCAAGAGACGTTCCTGAGGGTAATTGCTATTTTTTATTTTCTTTAAATCTTAATATGCTAAGAGACTGGGCTTAAGGAACCCCGTTAAAGATGGCCTAAGAACCCATACGTCGCAGCTTCCTATTCGACCACAATGAATGTCTCTCTCTCCTTCGTCGGGGTTTCCGTGAAATCTCATCTTTTCTTTTCTTTTCTTCCTCTTTCTTCGATCTCTCAGTCTTCCTCTTCAATAAAATGAGCCAAGATTCCGGGGGTGGTTGATGTCAATCCCAAATATGAATAGCTTGAGATGCTTCTACACTCGAGCCAACTCTCTCCTCCTCCTCCGATCTTCCTTCTCTCCAGTCACGATCCCCCCGTCGCCTCTCCTCCGCTTTCGACTCTCTCTCTCCAATCAAACCGCCAATTCCATCTCAGACGTCGATTCAAAGACACAGACGACTTGTGGAATCGCAAAAGGCGCGATTTCGAGCAGAGAAGACAAACCCGAGGAGAAGCACAGAAAAACCGCCGGTTCAAGTGCTCGGGGATGGGATCCAGGTGAAGTGGTTATGAACAAGAAGAAAGGTAAAGTGAAAACTTCCTGGGTTTGCGAGAGCTGTGGGCACTCGGAAGGGCAATGGTGGGGAAGATGTCGCGCTTGCAACAAAGTTGGGACTATGCGACGTTTCTCTGAAGGCTCTTCTGAGTTTGTTTCAGGGGGTGGTGATGATGATGATGGGAAGCTAATGGTGGGAGAGATTAGTGAGGTTTTGAGGTGTTTAGTTACTTGTATGACGAGTTATGATTATGCGTTGGAGAATTTTAACTCAGGTTGTTAAGGTATAAGATGAGGGATTCTCTGTATATTAAATCTTGACTAGAGGAAATAAACTCTTTGTGAGAACTGTTCCAATTTTTGTGAAAGGTTACATTTTTCATTCTATGAACAGAGCACCGAACAAATCATGTGAAACAAGAAAAGATGTTTCAATCGAAGATCACAATGTTTTTTCTGCTGACTTTACTGTCTAGACGGAGAAGGATTTTGAGAGAAAAGATGTTTGGTGGAAGATATAATGACATAGCTTTGACATGTTACTGGTGGACCATCACAGTTATGGGGCTAATGGCTTTTTCGTTTCTTTGGTATGTTTGTTACGCTCATGCATCTTCCTGTGTTCACTCAAGGTTCTGCAATTTCCTCTAGTTTTAAGACTGTTTACACATTAATCATTGGGTTCATGAGTTGTTTTTTCTACTTTTTGCGGTCAAGGATTTCTGATGTAAGCTATGAAGAGCAGGATGATCCTGATGGTGGATTGGAACGCAGAGGCTTATCAGGTGACTCGTAGTGAGATTCACTTTACAATCTGTCTGCATGTTTCTTCATGTTCCATTCGTTGATACCATCTGATCAAACTTCTTATCATGACTCTTTGTTCATTCACACCTTTGATCAAACTTTTCTTTCATCTTATAAATAAAATCATTCAACTTTCTAAAAAAAAAAAAAAAAAATTTAAAAACCTCAATAAAGTTTTCCCGTTGGAGAAGAAACAATTTAATTAGATTAACAAGAGTTCTTAAGTTTTCAAATCACAAAATTAACTAATAAATAATTCATCAGAACTTTTAATAGTCTCTTACTAATGGACATGCTCTTTTTGCAAGGTTCAGTTGCACTATTGTAGTATATTAAGTACAAGTTTCCCGTGGGAAACCTTTGGCCATTACGGTGTGAAATATGTGAATGATATGTGACTAGTTCTAGTCTGAAGATGCTCTCATTTCAAAGAGAGTCAACGTTATAGACCTTAAGGTGACATTAGTATTACACTATTACTAATATGCCAGCTTACCACACCTACAAAAAGGTTTTTCCTTCATACGATTGATGTACTTGAACTTGAAGTCCAAACTGTATAAGAGCACCTCCAACGTTACGTTTTAGTAGGAGTTATAAGAAATAAAAGAAAAGATAAAATCATTAAAGCAAAAGAGAAAAAGAGTAAAAGTCGTAAAACTCAACTCTTATAACATGTTTATCGCAGGTTTCTCAAGTTGGAGTTTTTATCGTAATATAAGATACGGTCTCTTAGCTTTTAACTAAAAAAGCTAAGAGACGTCTTTTAAATAAGAGATATAAAAGACGTCTCTTAGCTTTTTTAGTTAAAAGCTAAGAGACCGTATCTTATACTACGTTAAGAACCCCAACCTAAGAGGCCTGCAATAAACATGCTCTTATATCTATTATTTAAAAGACGTCTCTTAGTTTTTTAGTTAAAAGCTAAGAGACTGTATTTTATATTACGCTAAAAACTCTAACCTAAGAGACCTGCAATAAACATGCTTTTAGAACCGGTACAGATCGCAAAAGAACATATGTTGCTTTGTTAACTTTTCAATAGGTTCTAAAAAATAAATATACAATCATGTAGTTAGAATATTATTATATTTTTCTCTTTTAGAACTCCTCATAGTTTTACCGATAATGTTGTTCTAATATACACGTTTTTGATAATTTTATAACTAAATTTAGAACTTTATACAAATATAATTATGTGATAGTCAAAATCGTATAATCCGTTTATTTAATGCATTTTGCATTAGTGTAAGATTTAATATTTTATAATTTAAATGAATTAATATTTTTAACTTGTTTTATAATAGTTTAAATATTCTCATGTTTAATATAATAATCTGCAAAAACTGCAATTTTAAACAAAATTGTAATTTGTCTCACTATATAATTAAATAATAAAAGTATTAAATAGTTTTAACATTTATTTTAACAAATTAAAATATATCAATCTATTTTTGATATTTGGTATATTATATTTTACAAGCTAGGTGATATTAATTTTAAATAATTATTTTTAGATTATTCACATTTCTAAATTTAGATATGTTTAAAATGAATTTACGTTTTATGTGTATATCTTTAATTTTATTTTAAATTTATAAAACTGATAAAATTATTAAATTAACTAACTATATTTATTATGTGGTTTCATAATTTAGTTATGTTTATAGTATATAGTAATATTATGAATTAATCAGTTAGAAATTGGTTTTACTATATTACTATATATATATATATATATCAAATATTTAATGGTATAATTTATAAATAAAACCTAGCTAAATGATCCGTAAAATGGGTTTAATTTTGATATATTAAATCAAATGAATTTAGAAAAAAAAAAAAATAGAGTAAAAGAAAATAAATGTAATTAAATGGCCGTCATGTCATGGTCGTAATGACAAGATGATTTATTATGAGGCCCAATCTTGTTTAATTTGTAAACAAAACAGAGTATTAAAAGAAAAGCAGAGGAGATTCCCTCGGCATCTCCGAATCGAATCTGAGAAAGAGGAAGAAGCTAAGCTTGGAGATCGATGTTAGAGGATATTAGATGCACGAAGTTGGATTGACGTGGGATCTCAATTCCTTCACGCAGCTCGTCCTCACTCTCTTCCTCCTCTCCTTCGGCCTCCTCTTCTTTGTCAAACGAACGGCGGCCAAGTACTTCGAGGTCGGCGGCGGCGGCTCCGGCGGTTTCGACAGCGACCTCCGCCGAGATTTCATGGTTCCGGACGCGTCTGAATGCTCTGTCTGCGGGAATCTCACCACCAAGAAGTGCTCTCGCTGCAAATCCGTTCGTTACTGGTATCTCCTCCTTCTCCTTGATTCCGAATTAGGGTTTCTAGATTCTCAATCGCCCCAAGTTAGGGTTTTTTGGATTTGATGTTGACGTAGGTAGAATTGGAACATTGTCGTTACTAATTGTTATTACAGAACAAGATTGTCTGAAAGAAGCCGTCTTTGACCTTATAAGGAATCATTACTACTTGTGCTTTCAGAGTTATTACAGAACAGTCTTGGATTTGATGTTGACGTAGCTGGAGATAGAGTTGGAACATGGTCGTTGCTAATTGTTTGACCAAAGTTAGTTTGTATGACCTTTTGCAATTACAGAGCAATCTTGCTTTGTTATTACAGAACAAGATTGTCTGAAAAGAAGCCGTCGTTGACCTAATAAGTCATCATACTACTTGTTTTACATTGTGCTTTCCAAAGTTATTACAGAACAGTCTTGCTTTCGAAAGTGTTGATATTTAGGTTTTTGTTTGCTATAAATTATCAATGCTTTTTTATAATGTTGGGACAGGACAGGACAGTCTTGCTTTGTCTTAAAGTTTTGATATTTGTGATGCTTTACTGCATCTGTTTCTTAAATTCGTTTCATTTATTCTCTCTGTTATTGTTTACTAGTTCTGCCGAGTGCCAAAGGTCAGACTGGAACGGGGGGCATAAACTAAAGTGCAAGGTGGTTAAGACTACTACTGGCTCATCACCGGTGAGAAGAGATGATCTCGGTTTGAAAGCTTCTCTGTTTGGGAATGGCTCTGCGTCTAAGACTGCATTGTCTCCTAAGCTGAGCCAAATCATCAAGCCAGGAGGCGTAATGTCTCATCTTTTGCTCATCTGATGTTGACACCCTTCTTCTTGATAGTTTTGATTGTGACAAGTCTGATGTGTTCTGTCTGCAGGTTCTTTTCCCATATGAAACCTTTGTTCAGTACTTCAACTGGGACAAACCGGGTTTGGCTCCTTGTGGGCTCACCAATTGTGGAAACAGGTTTTGCGTTCTTCTGTGTTTATAGTTTAGCTTCAAAGCAAATTGTTCATTTTGTATGCGTCAGTCTGATCTTGTTAATCTTGTTTCAGTTGTTTTGCTAATGTGGTTCTGCAATGCCTTTCCTGGACACGCCCTCTTGTTGCGTACCTACTAGAGAGAGGCCACAAGAGAGAATGTGAGTTTCTGTTTGAAGGGAATGTCAATGCTTCACATCTCCTCCATTGGGGGCTTCTGTATGTGCTTCAACTTTGAGTCTGTGGTTTGTTTTGACAGGCAGGCGCAATGATTGGTGCTTTCTCTGCGAGTTTGAAACTCATCTCGAAAGAGCAAACATAAGCCGGTTTCCTTTTTCACCAATGAACATTATTTCGCGGTTACCTAACATTGGTGGGAATCTTGGGTATGGGAGACAGGAAGATGCTCATGAGTTGATGAGGTCAGCAATTTTTATTGTTACTCGCTGGTGAAGTTTCTGTCAATCTTTCAGCTAATGCTTTTATAAACTTCAGGTTTGTAATTGACATGATGCAATCTGTTTGCCTTGACGAATTCGGTGGAGAAAAGGTGGTGCCTCCTCGTGCTCAAGAAACAACCCTTATACAATACATATTTGGTGGTCTCCTTCAGTCACAGGTGATGTTTCCCAATCCCAGTAGCACGTTAAGTAATACATATTTAGAGATGCCAGATTATCACTTTAGTTGACTTATTTATCCATCATAACACTTTTTGTGATGTATTCATCTGCTGAGCTTTTTTATTTAACCTTTGCAGGTCCAGTGTACTGTTTGCAGTAATGTTTCTGACCAATACGAAAATATGATGGACTTAACCGTTGAGATCCACGGGGATGCGGTATCATTGGAGGAATGTCTCGACCAGTTCACAGCTAAAGAATGGCTTCAGGGAGATAACCTTTACAAATGTGATAGGTACTTTTTACATTCCTTCTACAGCCTTAGGTTTTAGCAGAGACATGGTTGATATGCTCATCTTGTGAATGGACAATGTTTCTGAAAGTCTTATTCCCTCATTTCCAGATGTAATGACTACGTGAAGGCATGTAAGCGCCTTTCAATCCGTTCTGCCCCTAATATACTTACAGTTGCCTTAAAAAGATTCCAGGTTTATGCTCCATTCCTCTCACATTCCTGTCTGTTAGTGACGTTGGTTGTCTAATAAATCTAAAACTATCTACAGGGTGGGAGGTTTGGTAAACTGAACAAAAGAATTAGCTTTCCCGAGACATTTGATCTTGGCCCTTACATGAGCTGTTGTGGAGGAAAAGGATCAGATGTATACAAACTCTACGCTGTGATTGTCCATTTAGATATGTTGAATGCCTCATTTTTCGGCCACTACATCTGCTACGTTAAGGACTTCCGAGGAGACTGGTATAGAATAGACGATTCTGAGGTAGGAATCATCTTTTTACCAACGAGGATTCCATTATGAGAAAACTAGAATGTTTCAGAGATGTTCTAATCCCGTCTCAAAATATACGCAGGTGGAAAAAGTTGAACTAGAAGATGTCCTTTCTCAACGAGCATACATGCTTCTCTACAGCAGGTAGAGCCTTGACATTATAAACTATTTTGTTGACAAGAAAAATATATTTCCTCTTGTATTAAGAGAATCAGCTTTAACAGATTATGGTTTCTTTATGTTGGTTGTTGGTTGGTGCAGGGTTCAGGCCAGACCATCAAGTCTTAGATCAGAAGAAGTTCAAGACGAGAAGAAAACAGATACAGTGGACTCAGAGGCTGGCGAAGATGGCTTTGTTGAGAGTTCCGGGGAGGGAACAAATGGTGCCAGTGTGTCTTCGATGTGCAACGGCATCATCTCACATTCAGAAAACCCTGAATGCAAAAAAGATTCATCATCTTCGGCATCATCCACTGTCTCTGAAGTTGCTGAAAGGGTTGATACAGTAGATTCTGAATCAAACCCTTCTATTGACATAGAACATGATTCTGGAACAGATCATCAAGAAGCAGCAGTAGCAAATGGGAAAGAAGATCCAACGGTTGAAAATCCGGCTGTTGATTCTCCTTGTTCGGACATTACTAATTCATCTCTGTCTGCTACTACAGAGTCCAAACACAGAGAGAAAGAGGATTCAGACACTGAGATGATTGATAATGCTGAATCTATCCAAAAGGATGGTGAAGATCAGCAAGGGAGCTTCTAACTTAACAATAATGCTGGCAAATTTGTTTTAGCCGCTGCGACTTGGTGTGCCTGAAGTTTACTTAGTCATGTGTGAGATATAGAAACTTCAGGATCCGGAAGTACGTAGTGAGTTATTCTTTTGACTTTTATTTGTCCTTTTAAATAGATTTTACCATTGGACCCAAAACTCTTATAGCAAGAACGATTAGTGGAGGACGAACTCAGTGATACCTTTGTGCTTGTTTTGGTTTGGAAAATACAGAAATCAAACTCTGGTTGTTGGACCGGTTAAATACGGTTCGAATTAGACTATTAGCATGGTTTGGAATGGAATCAGTGAATCACTCTCCTTTTTTCCTCGTCTCATTTGGTTCAAATAAAGTACACAAAGATGTATTTGGTCAGTCCATTTTTTTTTTATTAACACGGTATAGTATACCGAATCTATAAAACGGCTCAAAGGTTCAAAGCATGATTTCATATTTAGGTAAAAACAATTATTATTATATGGAGATTGATCTGTCATTACATTGGAGATTAAAAATCTCAGACAAGTATGGAACACACTCATAGATTTTCAGAATTAATTGATTTCCTAGCTAATAGATCAGCACATGAGTTTGAGGCTTGATTCCTATAAACAAATTGAGTTGTTTCAAAATGATTCTTCCAAGCTGCGATGGTATGAATAAATTGAGGAAGGCGTAAGTTGAAAGCTTGACCCTTGATGCATTTATTCACATGGATATTTTCTCCTTCAAAAATAACTTTCTTGTAACCCAAGGAAAATGTAGCTTGCACAGCCCAAATCAATGCCGTTGATTCTCCTTCTTCCACTGTGTGACGTCCTTCAAATTTATCCATACCACATTCATGTACATTGCCTAAATGGTTTCGAATAATCCGACCCATACCTGAGGGTTGGGAGCCTCTATGGTGAGATACATCGTAGTTACACTTGACCCATCGGCACAACGGAATCCATTCATAATTGCCTTTAACACATATGTACGATGCATATACTTTTTATTCTAACTAATTTTATAAGAATAATATGAAAAAACAAGCTTATAAAATGTATTTAACATATTAACAGTAAAAACAATTATTATTCTTACTTCACATAAAAACATGTTAATATATGAAATTTTATGATTAATTTAATTTATAAAATACTTCCTCCATTCCAAAAAACATATTGTAGAATAAATTTTCATTAAAAAAATTTATATATTTTTTTTAAAGCATTAATTAATGATAAATTGTAAAATTTTAAAAATATAATAGTATATATTAAAATTGTATTGGTTAAAAGTCATAGAGAATAATTAATTATGAAAATATTACATTGGTAACTAAATTTAATATATTTTTTTAATAAGTGTGAAAATTCTAAAATATACATCTTTTTGGAACAGATGGGGTATTATAGTTTTAATACTACTATTCTTTTATGGAGTTTTTACTGTCTTAATGAAAGAATCAGCTCTAAATAGGTTGTTTTTTAGCTTTCTTTATTTTTATTGGTAGTTTGTTTTTCATTTATTAGTTCGATATAAACTTAATGTATGCAGATCCTTATAACAATTTTGTTTGATCCGAATATAATTCATACAAAAATTGATAAAAACAATCTCGAATCTGAATATAAAAAAGTCAGATGTGTAGTATGTATTTATACAAACTGCTACCCATTTTTGAAATTAACTTTAAGCAGCAAAGTTTTGATTTTTAACAAAATGGTTTTCTAACTTTAAATAGATTTTGATTAATATCAAAACGGGTTAATCTCCATCCACAGAGAAATCAGGTTCATCCGGTTTAGGAAGCATAGGTACCTCAACGTCTTTCAACTTATGAGCCGTCTTCCTCGTGTTCTTAGCAAACCTCGAAGCAAGTATCGTTGCAGCAAAATGTGGTTTCCCAATAGAAGTAGAATGACGCGATGGATTACTGCTCTGTCTCTCTCCTTGTTGGCTCATTATCTCCTCAGCTGCAACCGCAACAGCTTCTTCTTCTTCATAAGATGAGAATGACTCAGCCAAGCTAAGACTCTTAGCCACCATTCTTCTCTTATACCGTCTCCAAGCCACTTGTACGAAACAAGCAGCCCACGTTCTCCACTGGTGAGAGTAGTAACGGAACGTGTGTTGCAGCTTCTTGCTATGTAAACGCCTGAACTGGTTAGCAACAAACTTGAGATCCTCTGCTTGTAAAGCAAAGGCTTCAACTTCTTCTAAAGCTCGCACCGTTCTTGTAGATGATGGTAAGTTTACTTTTGATTTTGGAAGCAGTGCCCATGCAAGAAGCTCTTCTCCACAGAACTCTCCTGGTTTGAGTGTGATTGAGTTGAAGAAACCGGTTCTGCCTCCGTTAGTCGTCGAGCTATCGAGCTTTCCACGGATGATGAAGAGCATTTCCGTCACCGGATCACCTTCGCGTACAATGTAGTTCCCTTGTGTGCTTAGAGATGACACTAACCGTTCACATATCGCGTCTAGTAACTGATCATCCATTTGCGCAAACAGCGGTACCTGAAAAATATATTTATTTCAACGATAAATATATAAAGTTAGATGAGCTTCCAACTCAAAACCAACGGGAAAATGACAAGTTCTGATGTGGGACTTTGTCCCTTATAGAATATACTTACACGACGAACAAGGTCAAGACAGAGATGTCGTTGGATGTCTCTTCGAAGATCTGCTGGTAATGAATGAAGAATGGTTTCTTCATCAACTCCTCGAGTAGCTAACCATTTATACTGAACGAAACGTCTCACTCGTTCTCTAAGATCCTGAGGTAGTTGACGATGTCCCATCCATTCTTCTGTGTCTCTTCTCTTCAGTCTCCACTCCTCAAGCCTCACAGTGATCGATTGCAAATACGTCTAAATATATTAAACAAAACATAAGTCAAGCATTTTCGATCTTGTTAGCCAATGATAACAAGAAATAAGATTCACATTTTACCTGCATGTTTCCGATTAAAAGAGCAAACAAAACAAGACCAAAGATAGCCACGAGGATAGCAAACATGGTCTCAAGAACAGAGGTGCTTGTATCAAGATTCTGTCCGTAAGAACTTTAACAAGAAAGACACGTTAGGATAAAAACAACAACAAAAAACAGGTAAGCGATGGATAAGAGGAATGAATGTACCTTAGATTCTGTAATCCAAACCATAAGCAATACAAATACTTCTCCAAGAACGGCGAAGAAACCACGTTCTTGGTGAGAGCATCCGCGAAGATCCCGAAAGTGAATTTGATATCATTCGAAGGATCACAGTTGCTGAAGACCACTGTTATGTTCTGCCAGTTATTCCGGTCTGGTCGGTGCAATGTACCACAGTCAAAAAAATCTGTAACACATTCTAGAGGCGCAAATTCTTTATGACATTCTGCTTTCCAACATGTAGCTTGCCGTTGTATCGACAGTAGATACCACGCCGCTCCTAGAATCTGCACAACAACAATGTGAATGCATAAGGAAAACATTACATAAAAGTAAAACCAACCTTTAAACTTAGGTGAATGCATATGTTGATTTTAGAAGTTATTTAAATCTCGGTGCATCAATAAAAGACCACATTTAGTTTTTACTTTTAGGATTAGAAAATCAGCTTTTGTAGAAAACTCGGGTTTTTAGCAATTTAAATACGGATCTTAGGATTATAATTTATTCATTCACAAAATCAATAAACAAACTCTAAAATGGGTATTTTCCTCAATCGAATTTGATTTAGTTGCCTTTTGCTTTCTTCGAGTTTAATTCGCGAATTTTCTCAACAGTATAAGGATAACATAATGTGTTTACTTTGAAGGAAGCTCAGTGACTAATATTACTAGCATGTGACTAAATGTGAATTGCTTAGAGAGAGGACTTAGTGACTCACATGACTAGCAAGCATATACTGAAGAAGATTGTAAGCAGCACCGGCCCAAGCTGTGGTTGTGACTACTCCGGTAGCTTTGATAATCTCAGCGCTTAGAGGGAAAATGAGATAAAGCCTAGGAATGTATTGAACAAGAACAATGAGGACAAGTGCATTTGTTGTATGATCTGAGTGAGAGCTTCTAATTGATGGCAAAATAAACCAACTAACAATCTGCATATCAAAAGAATTGATTATACTCATTTTCAAACTCTCTAATAGAAAACAAGTCAATGGTTTTTTTTTTTTTTTGAGTAGTAATACAATACCTGAGGAAGAGGCAAACAAGCGATGAGGTCAACGATGAAGTCTGATCTCAAGTATCTTCTAGCAATCAACTTAGGATCTTTCACAAGTTCTCCACGACCAAACACTCTCGAAGTGCGAGACACGTAAGCCGTTCTGAACTTGATGACAATGTGCAAGACGTAGAAGAGATCCGCTAGCGTTCTGAAGAAAGTAACGACGATTCCAAGATTCAAATCCGTGGTCATACAAGAGGATCGTCCAGTGCGTTTGACTGAATACAGGAAGAAGAACAAAGGGTCTACGTAAAGAGCGACGAGACACCAAAAGAGGAAAACTCTGTTCCATTGAAGCACCACGTCACCACCAGGATCTAGAATCTTGTCTCTCTCGATCTCGAAATTCTCCGGGAAGACTTTGAATCTACCGAACCTAGGGATCTTGAAGATACTCTTCTTCGAGATTCCTAACTCTTGTTTTTGAAATGGAGCTGCTGATGATTTGAACATTGGTAATGGTAGACGCTTCTCTGTTACTTCTAGGGTTTGCTTCTCGTCTCCATAGAATCTGTTTCAGACCAAACAAACAACAACAAGAACTGGGGTTTAACAATGAGATCAAAAAAATCAATAATCAAAGACTTAGTCCAATCCAAGAGGAAACTTGTTACAAAAGGAACAAAAAAAATCATAAAGGTAACCCTAAGAAGGCAAAAAGAAAAGATCAAAACTTTATTGGGATTGCAAAAGTTCAACTTTTGAGAACCCAAAGATCTAAATCTTTTTTTATTTATTTAATTTCTAAAAAGATGTTTTTGATGAAAATCTAGAACCTGACAGTATTGTCTCTTTTGAACTCCATGTGTGTAATGTTGAAAGCAGAAGCTTCTTCTTCTGCTTGTTTAGGGTAATGGGAAACGAATCAGAGGATGAGATGTTGAGCAGACTTCTTCATGTTCAGACAAGGGCAGGGAGAGAGAAGGAGATCATTCATGGGCTGTAACAGAGTTTATTGAGTTTGACTTCACGTGAAAGAACAAAAGAGATGGAGAGGGAGAAGAGAGAGATTAATTAAACAGCTCACGTTAGGAGATGTAGAACGAGTGAAAGACTACTACTACTTGTTGAGTTTTGATTAATTTAAATGTTTTTAAGAGAGAGAGAACGTGCGTTCCATTAACGCATATAAAGACGATCAATGACCAACAGTTTCTGCAGAAGACGGTTCTCTCTAAGATCAACACTCGTTTTGTGTAGAAAGATTCATGAATCCACTTTAAAGAAAAACAGTAGAGAACAAAACCATTTGTATATAATATGTAAATTATATATTTTGGTAGAGAGATGATATCAGTTCTTCTGAAGGTTTTCTGATGCCTGTGGATCTCAATAATCTTTTTTAGAATTTTCCCTTTTCAATAGTTTTTAACAATATTTACAATTAAGATTAATTTAATACGATGACGCCGGTTATAACATACTAAACGGATTTGATGTTATTTTATTAATTTGATTATTAAAGGAAGAATCGTTTGTGCTCACTATTTGTGATAGACTCAATGAATTTAAACTCTTATGGTCTCAAAAAAGGTAACAAATGATTTCATTACAAAGTTATATAGTAACATATATGAGTAAGAATGGAATGAGATTGAAAAGTAAATGTCATATATATGAGACGAGGATACTGGTTTATCATACCTCAGTCAACATGATTGAGAGAGTATCTCTAACAAGTGGCAGTTTGTGATTTATTTCCCAAATTCGTTTCTCATTTATCAGCCGGCCATGTGAATAGACCGATTTATTTGCAAGAAAAGCATGAAAGAGGACAAAAAATATTTTATTAATATATTTGGATTTCTGTTCTTTTTTTCAGTGATACCGAAACTTTTCGTTAATAAAGGAATGAAAACAGAGTTTGGTTACTTGTATGTAGAGGATAAGGCATTCAGATATCATATTCGGGTTCAGGTTAGGTCTTATAAGTTTTGAGTATTTTGGCATTAAGTGCATTAGGACAATTTTCCAGACTGTACGTTTGGTTCGGTTTCATCCCCATTAGGGTTGGTTCGAACGACTTGTCTGAAATCCGGTTCTTGTATGTGTACTACAGTCTTTAACAAAAGGGAGTAAAGTCGGAATAAAGGATTTGGTCGAAAGAAGGAAGACAACAAGCGAAACAATCTTTGTTACAAAAATGTTACATTGCAAGACTCAGATCAACTTTTACTAGAAGACATGCATAAAACCTGGTCTAAACTAGAGTATGTGCCATTAAAAGAAAACACTTCTTGCACCAACCTGTAAGGAACAGGCTTAAAACAGAGTATTTTTATAATGCCATTGGTCAAAAGCTATCATGCTTTCAAAGAATACATCTGGAATGTAATAACTACCTGCCACAGTGTGTAACAAATGAAGCTTGAAAGTTGAAACGGCTCAGAAACTCTCAGAAGAAAGGCCAGAGGAGTTTTGAAGAAGGTAGGATCAGAGCTGACGAAGCTTCCAAACGTACGAGGAAGCAGAAGCAGTAGCAAGTGGAGATCCACAATGTGGTAAACTACATACCATCGGGGGGTCAATCAATTAAGAAGAAGCCTCAGGGCAGGGCAGAGCAGGGAAGCAGAGATAAGCAATGAAGCAGTAGAAACCAGAAGAAACAAGTAGAGATTCACTACAGTAGTAAACCATTATGAAGATGCCATTGCAGGTCAAACAATTAACGAAGAAGCTTCAGGGCAGAGCAGAGAAGCGATGAACAACGAAGCAGTAGAGACCCGAAGAAAACGCTAAGATCCACAACGTAGTAAACTATTATGAAGTAGCCATTGTATGTCAATCAATTAATGAAGGAGTCTCATGGCAGAGCAGAGAAGAACATAGCAATGAAGCAGAAACAAGTAGATCCACAACGTAGTAAACTACAATGAAGATGACACTGCAGGTCAATCACCTAAGAAGAGAAGCCTCAGGGCAGAGCAGAGAAGAAGAGATAGCAACAAAGCAGCAGAGAGAGATCCGAAAAAAACATTATGATCCACAATGCAGTAAATTATTATGAAGAAGCCATTGCAGGTCAATCAATCAACGAAGAAGCCCCAAGGCAGAGTAGAGAAGCAGAGATAAGCAATGAAGCAGTAGAAACACGGAAGAAACCTCGACATAATAAAAAACAAAAACACTCAGAACTTGTGTTTTTTAAGTCTTTTAAGAACTTCAGTAGGAATATTAAAAAATACTTTTACCTAACGGTAGACATAACCACGGAAGACAAAAGTAGGCAAGCATATCCAAATCCACCCAACAGCTAAAAACATGATTCTTTTAGTGAAATACATATACTAGTTTTCCTTAAGCTGTCCTCTTGACGTCGCAAGCAAACAGTAGGTTTCCTCATCCATCCCTCACCACTCAGCTCCGGCTTCTGCGCACATCTTTCAGGCCATTTCTACATAAACAATTACACAAACATGAACTTTGTATTTATCACCAACACCTAACATATAAGCCTATGAAGGATCAATATACATATGAAGCTATCTCTAGAGTAAATAACTGGAGCCAAAGGGAGATTACCCATTAGCATATGGCACCTCGTCACGTCCTCTGTAAGGTGGTGGTGACCTACTGTAGTTGCGGCCACGAGGAGAAGGACTGCGACGCCTTGGAGGAGGAGGAGACCTTGCACGAGGGCTGTAGCTCCTGAAACCAAAAGACAAGTCAGTGAATCAGTTCACTGAGATAGACCCACATTGATAAGTCAGAAAGAAGAGAGGGGGACAATAACCTGCGCCTTTCTCCATAGGTTGGGCTCTTTCTGTATCTAGGAGGGCTGCGACCACGGGGAGAAGGACTGCGACGCCTCCCAGAGCCGCCACGAGAGCGGCATTCACGTGCAAAGTGACCAGGCTCGCCACACTCGTAGCACTTCAAATCAGAACCACCACGGCCACGACCACCATCACCTCCTCCACGACCACCACGGCCTCCACCACCACCGCGGTTATGAGACTCCTCTACTCTCCATCCATTCTTGCCTAACACAAACAGTATATCAAACTCTTAAAGCCACATAATAGCTCATCAGCTGCACCGTAATAACACAAAAGATCCATCTTGCTACCATCTAAATCACGGATGGCGTCGCGGGCATCCCTTGAGTCTTCAAAATCAAGGAAGGCATAACCAGGTGGACGTCTTGCAACCCAAACACTGCACATAGAACACACACAAAACAAAAGAATGAAAAATGCAAACTTTACATCTCAAAAGCCCTTCAATGAGATGAGAATCTTACCTCTTGATGACTCCATAGACACGAAACTCATCCTCCAGCTCACGCTCAGTAACTCGCGGATCCAAATTACCAACGTACACACGCGACATCTGTTCAATCACCTCAGCAAATTAAACTTACTTCGATTCAAATATTTCGATCCAATTCAGATTCGATTGAATATAGAGAGAGAGAGAGAGAGAGAGTGATCACCTGGAAAAATCAGCGGTGGTGAGAAGAGAGAGACGGCTTCTCCTCGGGCGTGTGATATTAGGGTTATGAGGTTATCGAATCCAAGAATGGGGATGGAAGTCAATTTTAAAGTCCTCGTTCCTTATTTTGGGCTTACATGGGCCTCCATTGATCAAAAAACAGTTATACTTTTTCTCTCACAGTATATATAACCTTTAAATAAAACAAAACGATAAGGCCCATTGAAATTTTTTTAAACACATGGAATTATTTGTAAATGAATTCTTAAAATATACAATCTTGAGAGATGGCAAAACAGAAAATTTTGAGATTTTATTGAAATTTTCGGAATTAAAATATCTAATAAAATATGAAATTATAGTATTTGCAGAATCCACATAACTAACTTTAAAAATTTATCTATTTTTAAATTCATTACACTCTACATAAATCAATTTTCCGGTTTGAATAGCCTCTTAATAAATGGTGGCACTTTTACCAAAAAAAAAAAATCAGCGGTGGTGAGAAGAGAGAGAAATGGTGGGAACTAGCTACTCCGGAAACGTCAAGGAACTCCCGGCATCCGAGAAAACGAGGAGAACCTCACTTTTCTGAGAGTCACGTTGATGGTTGAGAACAGCTACCGATATCGAAGGATTTCGAAAAAAAAAACTAGCGGAACGTATCGGATTTAGTGGATGCGCGAAGCTAGGTTTGTAATAGTCAGATTTCGACATTTTGTTCAAAACAAGCTTGTGACCGTATCTGATTCTCGATTCTTCGAATAGATTTTATATATAAGTACTTAAAAAAAATGGTGGCACACATGAAGAGTATGTCCGCTTTTCATGTGACGGTTGAAGACGTTAGATCGTTTTCACATGATCGGCTCTACGAAAATTAGCTGAACCCTTTTCCGTTTTCTAAATTAAATATCGCTTTAGATTTTTAACACAAACTAAAAAATTATAATTAAATGTTTAGTTTAAATCTTATTTAATTATTAAAATTGTATTACATTTATTATTTTTCTTAATTTGTGTAGGAGTAAAAGTGATAGATTAGTAAAAAAAAATTTGCATTAAAAACAAAAAATAACATTGTAACAAAAATAATTATCCTGCAATGATACTTAAAATGAAACATAAAAGTATTAATATTGATATATACGCCTAGTTCTCAGCATTTCAGTTTTCCATTCGACTATGTTAATTCATTTTCGGGGTTTTATGTTCTAGAGATGTAGGATCTATCGGTTATTTATGAGATTTCGTATATTTTTGGTCCGGTTATTTCGGATTTTAATTCGGATAATAAAATTGAGAACCGAATAATACCCAAAATAAATTCAAATCCAATCTGGTTCTGGTTCAATTCTAGTTTTCAAATAATTTTAGTTTTCAAATATTTCAGAGAGAAAATATAGGGTAATTCGAGTCTTATAAATAAAACTGTAATTTTCATCTAAAGTTGAAATCAATGAAAATAACCATATATTTTTATTATGTGTAACAAAAAAAATAAGATTGTTATTAATTTTATTAAGCTAAATTTTAATATTTAATAATTTTATATTGCTTGATATTTTTTTTGCTAAACATATTGATAATTTATTATTAAATTGTTGTTGTATCTGATAGTCAAACTCATCATAAGTATTTTGTAGGTGCACCAATTTTTGAGGAGGGTCAGTGGGAGATTGATTTGTAAAGACTTGAAGAATTCTTAAATCTTATTGTTATTAGTAATATGATTATTTAATTTCTTAAAAGTCTTGTGTTATTGGCGTGATGATTTTACAATTCCATATAAAATTTTGTTATTGATGTGATGGTTTTGTAATTCAATTTTTTTAAAAAAAATTGCTATTCAAAAAGTTGAATATTTACTGATTTTGTAGTTTTTTCAGACTATGGTGTCATTGAAATAATGATTCGTTACATTTTAACTCACTAATCATAACTTTTAAAATACTAGAGTTAACTCATGTATAAAGTTGAGATGACGAAACCAATTTATGGTACGTGAAAGCCATTTTTTCAGTTTCACTTTTCTGAAAACAATTATAAATATACTATGAAAGAAATATTAGTATCCAGATTGTTATCCATATAATAAAATATAAAAGAGATTCCACAGTCACACAATAACACATCAAAATGACAAATCCAAAATATGACACTATAACACATAAAAAATGAGTTACAAATCCAGAAAATACATAAACAATATTAGCCAAAAGTTAATATTAATCTCGATAAATCATCCCACAAAAATATATACGGATTCTATAAATATGGGAAGACATACTGTGAATCAATAAATATTTTACAAAAGATAAATTCATTGACTTTTGAAATTAACGTGAATTAGCTTCCAACTACTAAATGTTGTGATAATAATTGTATAAATAGCTTAATAACGTTTATAACTACATACATCCATATTCTCAAATCTTCGTAGTTACAGTTACAACTTGTACTTTAAAACCAATCAAGCCTTTAATCAAAATGCGAAAATAAAAAGTTTAACGTGGCAATCTATTAATTACATAGACTAGTTTGGGAAAAACCAATAATATACAATAACCTCCAAAGCAATAACTATATACTAGGTTAAGATCGCGTATTTCGCGGGACGAACGTTATATATATTATTTTTATATATTATATGTTCTTTTACATATTTATAAAATAATAAATATATATTAAATAATTAAAAAGTCTGTAACTATTACATATATAATTAAATTGATGTCAACACATAAATAAATTTAATTAATCTACACAATTACTTTTTCTATTTTATATTGTATATAATTAAATTTAAATGACGCTAACATATATATATATATATAGTATGTATTTTTAGTATTGATATATATTAAATGATGTTTTCTACTCATATGGTTATTTTATCATTTGTATTTTTTATAACAAAAACTTTAAATAACTGATACCAAAATTTTCATTGTGTGATTAATAGTTTTAGTAATTTTTAGAAAATTCAAAGCTAAGTTTAAAATTTAAATATTAAGTTGTCAATATTTGTTCAATAATTTTTACCAAAATATTTGTTCAAAGCAAATTTCGAAATTAAAATATTTATATATTTTAGATGGTATATACTTTAACTTTAATATATATATCGTTTACACTTAATATTTATTAAATGTGACTTCTTGCTTATTTGATTTTGTAATCATTTATATTTGATCATAACAAAAACCTTTGAACCATGGATCACAAAAAATTGAATGTGAGCCTTTTAATAGTTTTGGTAATTTATAGTCGTTTAAAAAAAAATCAAAATATAACATATACATAAAAAATTAAATTTTTATTACATGGTTAATGTAGTTATTTAATTTATTTTATTAATTTAAAGTAAACAAATATGATAGAGAATACATTAATTTTTATCAAATTTTTATTATTCAAAATCATTAATTTCCGTATATACTTTAGCCACATTAGGTAATTTCGTAATTTTTATTTAAGAAAAATTAAAAACATTAATAACGAATTTGTGGTTAGTTTATTAAAAAGTTTAATATATATTTAGATGGACCGACATATTTTTTTAAGGATTCTAAGAGTCATTGTGGTGATAACACATCGCTACCTCAAATGTTTTTTTTTTGGTAAAAGGCTACCTCAAATGTTGTAATGCTTCTCTTTTAATATATAGGGAATCATAAATAAAAAACTTATTATGTATTAAAATGGACCAATATATTTTTTAAGGATTGCAAAACTCATTGTGGTGATGATACATGGCTAATTCAAATATTATAATGTTTATCTTTTAATATAGAAAGGATAACTTTTTTGATCATATTATTTTGTTCTTACTTATTTGTTGTTTAGTGCGCACCTTTGGTTAAGCAAGACCCAAGACAACGTTTTAGTGAAAGGGATTATAGATTAGTTTTATTTAGTGTATTATTGAAATGACGTCGAGAATCCACTTGAAGAGTATGACGACAGCAATTATTCCGTTCTCTTTCTTTTTCTATTCAGATGGAGACAAGTTCAACTAAAGATTTTTAAAATTAAAATCGGCACTCAATTATGACATTTAGAGCATGTTTATTGGTAAACCCCACTCAAGGGCTCTTAATGATTTTTTTAGTATTTAAGTGAAGTTAAGCTACTTTGTTAAAAGATCCTTAATGTTAGTGGTTTATTGGTAGTATCTTAATTAGAGATTCTTAAAAATAAAAAATTATTAAACATAATTTTATTTTTAAAAAAACAAAGTTAAGCATATTATTTGAAACATAAATTTTAAAATAAAAACATTAAAGCATAAAAACATAAAACAAAGATTACTTAAAAACGATAATAATTTGAAAGAGGCATCGAAGCTCAGTTGTTGTCTTGATCATGTCCAAATTTACGCCATATATGTTCAACCAAATCACCTTTCAGTTGTTGATGTGCTTGTCTATCACGAATTCTGGTTCGAACACCCATCTGATTGGCGATATTTGTTGGGATATCTGTCGAATATGTGAGATCGACATGTGAACTTCCGCTGCCTTCTCTTTGTTGGAAATCCGAAACATCATATTGAGTGTATTCATCTCGTTCGTCTTCTACTATCATATTATGGAGTATGATACACGCTCTCATAATCTTTCCAATCTTGACTTTATCCCAAGAAAGTGCCGGATTTTTAACAATGGCAAATCGAGCTTGTAAGACTCCGAAAGCACGCTCGACATCTTTTCTGGCAGCTTCTTGACGTTGAGCAAATAAAACTGCTTTCGGCCCTTGTGGAATTGGAATAGATTGGATAAAAGTTGCCTATTTCGGATAAATACCATCGGTGAGATAGTAAGCCAAATTATACTCGTTTCCGTTGACCGAGAAATTCACTTGCGGAGCTCGACCATTTATTATGTCATCAAAAACAGGTGAGCGATCAAGAACATTAATATCATTTAAGGTACCTGGAGGTCCAAAAAACGCATGCCATATCCAGAGATCATATGAAGCAACCGCCTCTAAAACAATTGTGGGTTTGCCCGAGCCACGAGAATATTGCCCTTTCCAAGCGGTGGGACAATTCTTCCACTCCCAATGCATACAATCGATGCTTCCTATCATTCCGGTAAATCCACGAAGCTCTCCAATATGAAGAAGACGTTGAAGATCATCTGGTGTTGGTCTTCTTAGGTACTCATCGCCGAACAAATTTGTTATTGCTTCCACAAAATTTTCCACACATAACCGAGTAGTGGTTGAACCGAGCCTGAGGTATTCGTCGACCGCATCAAGCGCAGAACCATATGCCAACACACGAATAGCTGCTGTACACTTTTGAAGTGTAGAGAGACCAAGCCTTCTGATACAGTCCTTCTTTTGACGAAAGAATGTAACTTCATTGGAGAGACGATCAACAATACGCATGAACAATGGCTTGTTCATTCTAAATCGTCGTCGGAATAGATTTTCAGGATATGTTGGAGTGTCACTGAAATAATCATTCCACAACCGGATATGGCCTTCTTCACGATTGCGTTCGATAAAAACTCGTTTTTTTCTTGTCTTCCTTTCAGCTTCTTGATCTCCATTCACATTACACAAATTTTCAAAAGCTTTATCGAAATATTCATCAAAAGCTTCATCAAAAGCTTCATCAAGTGATCGGTCGAAATTGTGATGTGAAGAAGATGCCATGAGAGGTTTATTTGGTGAGAAGAGTGATTGTTTAGTGATTGGTTAATGATAAGCGAATGGTGATAAACGAGAATGATAAGCGAAGAGAATGGTGAGAAGGATGTGAGACGAGAATGATAAAGAGAAGAATGATTGTTTAGTGATTGGTTAATGGTAAAGAGAAGAATGATAAACGAGAATGATGAGGAGAAAGATATGAGAGAGTTGAATGTGAGAAAGTTTAGTGATTGTTTCTGATATATAAAGAGAAGTATTGTATCTGAAATTTATAAAAAGTACATACATGACACACATATATAACTTGACACAAGAAGACATACATGACAAGGGTACAACAACAAGAGCCAAAAATGCTCTGATAATCAAAACTCGTGACACAAGAAGACAGCAACAACATAAATAATGTGACACAAGAAGACAGCAACACAAGAGTACCAGCTATGCCCTTATTTTCGTGACACAAGAAGTCAGCACACACGGACTCCCAATGCTCCATGCTGTGAACACACACCTGCATTTTAGAACAGAACATTTGATCAACACCACTAGCCATAACCGAGAAACATTTTAGCCATAACCGAGAAACATTTTAGCAACAAGAACATGTAACAACAAGAAGTTTAAACAACTACATTTTAGCCATAACCGACACATAACATTTTACAACAACAAGAACAAAGAACAACATAGCAACAACAACATAACAAGAACAAGAACAAGGGAAATTTAAACAACTACGCTTAGAGCTAAACTAATTAGACAACAAATCATTAATTAGCTTATTCTTGAGGGCTTCTTCAGACTCCCCCAACGGTTCTTTTTTGGCAATAAGATTGTCAAGTAGACTCATCTTAGACAACCGTTCTTTGATGACCAAATCCTGTTGTTTTATAGACCACATTGTCTGAAAATCATTAAGCCATTTCTCCTTTACCATCGGCTTCTTCCCACTAGCCTTTGCAGCCTTAACCCCCTGAGGACGGGTGGATTCAGTTGCTCGAGAGGTTGATGAATCTGCACCGTCCTCACATTTTCTTTTTTTTGAGATTCCCTCGGTCTTGGCAGTGGATTGCTCACACCACTTCTGGTCGTTCCGGAGCTCTTTCCAAGCGTGGTCAAGTGTAAATTTCTTGTTGTGGTTGTTGTAGAATATCTGATGAGCCAATTTGAGAATATCATTCTCATTTTGCCCACTGCTTTTCTCTCTAGTAGCCGCCTCATATGATCCACAAAACTTGCAGACGAGGTCGTTCATCTTGTGCCAACGCTGCTTGCAGTGGGCTGCCTCTCTCTGTTCGCAGCCAGCAACTTGAGGACTTGCCGCGAAGTAGGCCGCAACTCGTGTCCAAAATGCTCCTGATTTTTGCTCGTTGCCCACTACAGGGTCTTTGCTCGTGTTTAACCACGAGCTGATGAGGAGAACATCATCCGTAGGCGTCCATTTCCTCCTTTCTCTACGCTGGGCAGGAGTAGGGCCAAAGTTTGAAGATTGTTCAACACAATCTTCAAAGTTACCGAAGGAAATGATTTGTTGACTGTTAAGTAAGTCAACAAACTTTGAAGTATGCGTGGATGGAGAAGAATCCATACTGAAGCACGCTGAAGGGAGAAAGAAACAAAAGAACAGAAGCGAGAAGAACAGAAGTGAGAAGAACAGAAGTGAAAAGAAGTGACAAGAACACGGTTTGAATAAGAGGAGAAGGGAAGATTTTTAAAGACGCAAACCTTGGATGAAAGCATTGATCACACGAGTTGACATATATCTACACCATTCATTTCTATCTAACAATTGATTTCTATCTAACCATAAAAATCTATTTATTACAACTCTAATCTAACACTAACCACTTGAACAGAGAATTTATTACCAAACCTATAACAACAGACCAAAGAGATAGCATTTATTAAATACAACAGACCAAAGAGAAAGCTTTTACCTTGATGAACAATCGTTTAGCTTTCTTTCCTGTGGTCAGAGTGGAGAATTCTTCAGTCATGTGGTCTTCATTACGCTCCAGTCTACATAGAGACAATAAAAACCCAACCATAAACCACAACATAAGGCACAAGACAATGCTATAACCAATTAAAGATAGCAAAGACATATTTTTGATCAAATTCAATAGAGGAAGTTATGGCTTTTACCTTGATGAACAATCGGAACCATCAGTCTCCAGTTTCTTCATTGTCCCTTAACCTTCATCTTGCCTCTTGATCATTCAATCCAAAGACACAAAGACATGAAAGATCAAAACAAATTAAAGTTCTTTACATAGAGATTCATGTTAAGACACAATCTAAGACATCATTAATCGATATATTTAACCATAATTTACAAGACTTTGCTTTAACCAATTAAAGACACCTAAGACATGATTTTTATCAAATTCAACCGAGGAAATTGATGGCTTTTACCTTGATGCACAACTGGAACCATCAGTGTCGAGTTTCTTCATCGTCCCTTAACCCCTTCATCACGCCTCTTGATATATCAATCTAAAGACAGGAAGACATAAAATATCAAAACAAATTAACATTCAAATATAGATATTCAAATTAAGACACGATATGAGACATGCATAATCGAAATCTTCAAACATATATACATATCAACGAAGCTTTACCTTTCGATTCGGCGGAGCAGTCGATTGAGATTCACCGTTTGGTCTTCGCCTCAGAGAACCACCAAGATAGAGAGGTCCCCGGCTTCCTGGGTGGAGGAAAGCACCGGAAAGAGACCCGCCGTCTTCCTTCGTCCACGAGAGTCACCGACAGAAACTTCACCGCCGATACGATGAGAGATCGTCTTCTCGCCTCGGAGAGAATCGAGACGGAGAGAAAGAGAAACAGACGCGACAAATGAGACGGGACCAAGGTCTCCACCTATCCTCTGCCAAACTGAGGCGTGACACGTGCCCCTAAGGGACCGTGTCTTATTGTTCTTAATTAAGAGACGCGTTTTCTGCTTTTCATTTTTGGTTTAATTCTTTTAATTACATTTAATGTAAGATATGCTGTTAAGATACAGCAATAAACATGCTCTTATGATCTATTCCTTTCTGAGTAAGAATAAGAACTCAGATATAAAACCATAATTATCGCTGTTTCTAAACAGAGTTTTTTAGCATTAAAGATAGATTTAATTAAATCAAAACTCATTAAAAGCAAAGTAACCGATTTTTAAATTGGGCATTTGGAAACCGATTTTGAAAGAGGTTTCACAACCATGTGTCAGCGAGAGGAGGGATTTAATTTTTTTTTTCTTTTTCTCTTTTTCTCATCTCTCGATTCTTTCTGTTTATTCCCTTGTTTTCTCCGCATGCGGTGATCGAAATCCACAACCTCTGCTTTCGGCTTCTCCGTGAGAGACGATCGAAGCGGGTGTCGGTACACAAGGCGTCTACTCCGTGTTCTCCGTCCGACAGTGTATCGAAACCCACCAAAGACGACGATTGAAACCCACCAAAGACGGCGTCTTCTCTGTGTTTTGTCGGCAAGTGACGGCGTCTCCTCCGTCGTCTCTCAGCGATTGAAACCCATCACCGCCGACGACCGAAGCGGGTGTCGCTCCTCCCAGCGTCTCCTCCGGCTTCTCTCGTCTTCTCTCCAAGAAGAGCGATTGAATCCGACAACAGAGGACGACTCTGTCGGCAAGTCACGGCGAAAACGACGGTCTTCTCTCGTGATCTCCGTCAGAAGAGCTATCGAAACCCACCCACCACCAACGACGCCTCTCTCGATTCTTATCTTTGGAAATGTTGATAACTGTGGTGATTTGGATGATGATTACGTTAATTAGGTGATAATAGCTTTTACTCTTTCTGTGTTCTTTGGTTATGACTGTGTATACTTTGTGTTAATGATGATGGTTTTCAATTCAACAGGACTCCAAGGAACATCTTTCTGCATTGGCTTCGTCTCTACCAGACATAATGGTGACAATCTAATGTGAGTCATTTTAGTCATGTTCTTTAAGTCATGTTCTTTAAGTTTATAGCGAGAGGGAAGTGTGAGTCTTTTTAGTGATGTTGTTATCATCTTTTTCTTGTTCCATAACTGGTGTTTCTAAACTGAGCAGTTTTCGGCAAGGTGAGGATGTACAACAAGTGATGTAGCCGAGCAAGCTCCATAACCACAACTCCAATTTGAAACTGTCAGTGAGGTAAAACTTGATTTCATTTCCTTGCTTTTTTGTTAAATGCTTCTGTCTGAATTGTCCTTAGGTTAATAAATGTTGGTTAGGTTGTGGTTAGTGAGTATGAGAAGATGAATGCTTGTGATGAATGCTTCTTTTACTGTAAATGGTTTTTAGATATGTGTCAACTCATCTCAACTGATAGAGTTAAGATATGGTTTGCTCTCTTTTCATCTATTAAAACCGTTGCTTTCTCTCTTTCTTTTCATCTTCTAACACTATCTCCCTTTTCATTCGTCTTCAAACACATCTCTTGTTCTTTCTATCTTCTCTGAAATTTTAGGATATGGATTCTCCGAATTCATATACTCAGCCCTCAAATTTTGTTGATCTGTTGAACAATCAATAAGATACTGTCCATGTACCCTTTCCTTATGAGAGGTTTTCACATGGTGGGGATGTCTGGTCATCAGAACACCATTTCTTTAGTACTCAAGCAACAGAAACCTCAAGCAACAAAAACCTCAAGCTTCTGCGAAGACTCACCTACAGATCAGAGAGAAAGGAAGAAATGGAGCGTCTCGGATGATGTAGTGGTCATTAGCGCATGGCTAAACACCAGCAAGGACCCGGTTGTAGGGAATGAGCAGAAAGCAGGTGCCTTCTGGTCACGCATTGCTGCTTACTTTGCAGCTTCTCCAAAGGTTGGAAGAGGTGAAACGCGACAGGCAATTCAGTGTAAGCAGAGGTGGCATAAACTGAATGATCTCATTTGTAAGTTTTGTGGAGCCTATGAGGCTGCAACGAGACAAAAAACAAGTGGCCAGAGTGAGTCTGATGTTGTTAAACTGGCCCACGAGATTTTCTACAATGATCATAAGAAGAATTTTACCCTTCACCACGCTTGGGAGGAGCTAAGGAATGACCAGAAATGGAGCGAATTTGCAACTGCTAAGATGGATGTAAGCGGTAAGAAGAGAAGGTGTTCGGATGGAGCACAATCCAAAAGCTCTCAAGCAACTACGAACCTAGGTTATCATCCAACAAAACGTCCTCCTGGTGTTAAGGTGGCTAAAGGAGCATCTGGTAAGAGGAGTGTAGTGGATCACACGGCTGTCTCTCAGCTTTAGAGCATGTGGACTATCAGAGAGAAAGACTTGGCCATGAAAGAAAGACTCACGAAGATGGGACTGCTTGATCGTCTCTTATAAAAAAAGAGCTCATATCTGAGGTGGAGGAAGCTCTAAAGACTCAGCTAATTACAGAGATGTTGGGGTAGAAAACGAGTGTCTTTAGGCTATGTGTCTTCAGTCTATCATGTTCTGTTTTATGTTATGTTACCAATTATGTTTTATGTGTTTATGCTCTGTTACCGGTTATGTTTTATGTGTTTCTGCTCTAGGTGTCTTCGGACTATGTGTTATGTTGCATAATGTATGTTTCAATGGTCAGTTGGAGATAGGAGCAGTTTCTATGTTCTTCTTTCAATGTTCTTGTTCTTGTTCGAATGTTCTTGTTTCAATGGTGTAGATAGACAAGAGAATTCACGGGTGCAAGAGAAGTCACGGGTGCAGGAGAAGTCACGAGAACTTGTGTGCTTTGTTGTTTTATGCATGTCACAAGTCACGAGTGTTTGTTTCCTTTGTATTATTATGTACGTGTCACAAGTCACGAGTGTTTGTTTCCTTTGTATTATTATGAACTTATGTCATGTGTGCAATATGATATCACCAACTCTCGTTCTCTATATTTAGAAGTCACCAACTCTATCTCTCATTCTCCAAAGATATTTACAAAAGATTCGACTTACCTCTTATCAACTCTCCTTCAAAGTTCCATTCTCTCAATTTCCTTCTCGTTGAACACAAATAATATTCACAAAAGATTCGTAAACACTCTTATCTGTCAATCTCCTTTAAAGTTCCATTATCTCTATCTCTCATTCTTCTTCTTCAAATTTTTATTCCCAAAAGAATCAAAAAAACTTTCTACAATTTGATCAAATATATGACATCTTCTTCTCATAACACGTTTGAGGGAGTAGATGATGAAAATTTCGATCAATATTTTGATCAACATTTTGATCAACAATTTGATCAAGCTTTCGAGAATTTTCCATTAATTACGGTGATAAAGAAGATGCAAGGAAAAAGAGGAAAAAAGAGTTCACATCGAAAGAGATCGTGAATAAGGCAATGTACGTTTATTGAATGATTATTTCAGTGAGACTCTAACATATCTCGCAAATCTATTCAGACGACGATTTTGAATGAGTAAGCTATTATTCATGCATATTGTTGTTCTACTCTCCAATGAAGTTGAATACTTTCAACAAAAGAAGGATGCTCTCGGAAGGATTAGTCTCTCTCCACTGCAGAAGTGTACGGCAGCCATTCGTGTCTTGGCATATGGTATTGTGGCTGATGCTGTTGACGAATACCTCCGACTCGGTGAAACCACGACTCGATCATGCGTGGAACATTTTGTGGAAGGAATAATATATTTATTCGGCGATGAGTACCTAAGAAGACCAACCTCCGCTGATCTCCAACGTCTGCTTGATATTGGTGAGCGTCAAGGATTTCTCGGGATGATTGGAAGCATCGATTGTATGCATTGGGAGTGGAAGAATTGTCCCACCGCTTGGAAATGTCAATATTCATGTGGTTCAGGAAAACCCACAATCGTTTTAGAGGCGGTTGCTTCGTATGATCTATGGATTTGGCATGCGTTTTTCGGACCCCCATGTACCTTAAATTATATAAATGTTCTTGATCACTCACCTGATTTTGATGACATAATAAACGGTCAAGCTCCTCAAGTCACTTTCTTTGTCAATGGAAGTGAGTATCATTTGGCTTACTATTTCACCGATGGTATTTATCCGAAATGGGCAACTTTTATCCAATCTATTCCAATACCACAAGGGCCGAAAGCGAGATTATTTGCTCAACATCAAGAAGCTGTCCGAAATGATGTCGAGCGTGCTTTTGGAGTCTTGCAAGCTCGCTTAGCCATTGTTAAAAATCCAGCGTTTTTTTGGGATAAAGTCAAAATCGGAAAGATTATGAGAGCATGTATCATACTCCATATATGATAGTAGAGACGAACGAGATAGATACACTCAGTTTGATGTTTTAGAGTTCCAACAAGGAGGAGACACCAGAACTTCACATGTGGATCTCACGTATTCTACAGATATACCTACAAATATCGCCAATATGATGGGTGTTCGAACAAGAATTCGTGATAGAAAAATGCATCAACAACTGAAAGCTGATTTGGTTGAACATATATGTCGTAAATTTGGACGTCAAGAAGACAATTACTAAACTCAGATGTGTTTCCAAATTATTCTCGATTATTGTACTAGTCTTTATTTTTATGTTTTTTTTTTAAATCTATGTTTTAAATGTTATCTTTTAATATGTTTTATTTAATAAATAAATTTTATCTTAAATTTTTTTTTTTTTTAAGAAACCCTAATTAAGAAACTCCCATTGGACGCTCAAAATGGGAGTTTCTTAACTAGAGTTCTTAATAGGGCTGTTCAATATGGCAAAACCGAACCGTACCGAACCGAACCAAACCGAAATAGATAACATGGTTTGGATTTGGTATATACCATACAAACCGAATGGATATGGTTTTTAAAAGACCGTAGTATTTGGATATGATTCGGTATATAACCGATAAAACCGAATAAACCGAATAAAACCGATAAAAAAATAGAAACATGTAAATATGTATATATTTTATAACAACGTATGAAAATCATAAGTTAATTTTTTTGCTAATAACTATTACCATATTTTTTACAGTAATAAAATAGTCTTGATTTGTAAAACACTTGAACTATAATTAAATAACAATTCATCGCAAACATGCTTCTTATTTTCTTAGTATTCTTTTGATCTTTTTGCTTTAATTTAGCATTTACTAAATTAAAATAAAGATTATAAATTTGATGATAGCAATTAGTGGAAATTCTTCACAATTTTTTTATTATCTATAAACGAATAGAGTTTCGTGTTTAATAGAAGAAACATGACTTTGATGAACGCTAAATATGAAAGAATATAATAACTTATTTTTTGTGCTTCGTGCTTATGTTTTATTTTTTGTTTTAATTATTTTTATCATCAAAATTTTGAGCTTTAATTTTAATTATAGATTTGATTATTTTATTAGATGATAGAAACGTTTTTTATTTTTGTTCTTTTATTTAAACTTATAATATTTTTTAATAAATGAATGTGTTGACAACAAGACTCTAAAATTCATATAATATGTTCCCAAAATAAAGAATTATGTTTTTTGGTATAAAACCGAATAAACCAAAAACCGACGGTATATAAACCAAACCGAACCGAAGTAAATATGGATTTAGAATGGTAGTTATATTTTACTAACCGAAATACCGAAAAACCGAAAAAACCGAACCGAAACCGAACCGATATCCGGATTGAACACCCCTAGTTCTTAACCCCACTTAATTACATTTAAAGTTTAAAATAATCATTAAGAAATCCCCTTAAGAGTCATGGGATAATCATGCTCTATACGCATGAGTGTGATTGGAAGTGGTTGTGGGTGCTGTCCACAGCTCTATTTATTTCTAGAGCACTAAATTCACAGCAATCAAGTTTTAATAAAAATTTAAAAATCACAGCTTTTAAAATAACCTACATCTGTACGAGTGCTCTGTAGAGCCAAAAATTTAGAGCATTTTTTTGGAGCTTTCCATAAACCTCTACAGCAATAAAATCTAAAGCCACAACAAAAAGTCTACAGAATTTTTTCTACAGCAAATTTTTTAAAACTACGGCAATTACCAATCAGATCGATAATAACAAGTCCTCCTTACTACTTTCATTATTATGTTCCAACTATAATAGATCTTCATCAAGACTATGTAAACACAAGCTTATGATTAATAAAATATGAAGTTATAAAACAACACATGAGTTATGCACAACTGAACCTATAAGTTTTGACAAAACTGTTTTTGTAACAAATCATTTTAGTTTACTGTTTTTTTTTCTAATGTGTATTATAATGTTGCACAATTTTTTTTTAAAGAATATATACATTCAAAATCCTATAACAAATTGTCAACACTAGATCTAGCTAATTGTAAATTGTGGACAATAATGATTTGTCTATTGCTAATAAGCTACATATACGTTTGGAGTGTACCGTGGCGAATGTAGAATTTTGTTTTAATGGGGGCAAATCACATGTAAACATAAAACATGGCTAAAATATGATATTTAATTGGGAAAATTAATTAAAACTTGAGGTATATTATGCAATTTTGAAATTTTTATGGGGCACTTGCCACCTTCTTGGTGTACCTAGATTCGCCAATGAGTGTACGAGTGTCTTATGAATGTTCAATATTCGTTTATGATATTGATCTAATAAGCAACTGGATAAGGGATTTGTCTTTTCAAGAAAACGAATTGTGAGCACTAAGAAAAGAGGGAATGACTCTATATTCATTCTATCATATTCCCCGAGACTACAACTAGTAAAAACAAACTTCAGAATCACGATTTCACAAAAAATGTTGTTGTTATCATTTCTATATTGTTAAAGATCGTGAAACTGAAATATCGAATATCAAACAACTGTAGATTTTTTCCTAAAAAAAAAACACAACTGTAGAGTTTGAATTCTAGTTAGGAGAAAATCACAAAAACAGTGTGTTTACGGGTTAGTGTTATAAATAAGAATAGCTTTACAAAGTTGCACAATTGTTTTTCTTTTTGACTTAAAAAGCTCCATATATTAATGACTCGTAGGGATATAATCCCTTCAAAGAGGTAAAATTGCTTTAAAAGTGTTATTGTTATTTTTATCAAGATAATCTAGTACAATAATTATTACAAAAAAAAAAAAAAACAACGGAATATCAAACAAATAGAAGATCGCTGAACTTATTCATTTGGAAATAGCTCCGTGAAAAAGCTGGCCAAGCCAATTGATTCTCTTACTTATTTGGCAGCTCGGAACAATCCGCCTCAGAATCATCTGTGCGATCCTTTCACGCCAATAAAACCCAACCCATCCTAACCCAACATCAAGCGCACACTTTTTTTTGAACTAAAAAGATTAATGTACCGTATTTATAAAAAAAATCAACTTGACTTGGGGGAAAGCATATATAAATTTCTTGAGACTAATATCGTACCATTTGTTTTATAGATTAACGATATTATTGGCTTATTCATCACACTGGAAGATATATATTGGGATAATCGGCACTTAAACTGTGGTTAAACATACTCAGAAACAGAAAAGGGTATGCGATTTTCAGTTTTCTATTTCACCAATTGTTAATCTATCACCAATTTGGGTACCTAAATTTTTAGGTAGAATTATTTTTGTTGAAAAAGAAACAAGAACTGTGTTTAAACATAAATATGATTACTTGTTGCTGACTGTGGTTAACTACTACTAATATTTTATTAGATAACTAAAGGTCATTAATAATTTAATACATTCATGAACTGTGGCAACTTTCATCCATCCCCACATAAAAGCCGTCTCGAAATAGTAACTGTCGTGAACGTGATATTTGCTTCATCGAGTACAAATTTGGCCACTTACAACATCGAATATCCCAAAGATACCAAGCCTTATGACAACTTTTAAGTTTAATGTACTTGGACGATTTTGTCTTAGTAAGACATTTTAGTTTTTTTGCTTCTTTTTGTTTGTTTGTTTCCGTCATGCATAACGTGATTTTGTTATGATTATTTGACATGTTCAACGAAGAAGGTAGAAGGAAAAAGACATGACCAAAGGGCAGTGTCGTGATTATAATATCAGCTTTGTCCACTTGTCACACATTTTGCTTTTATAATGCAGCAATACCATTACCAACCATACGCTTATCCGACCTTCAATCAACCCTCTCTCTTTCTTTCTTTGTTTCTCTCACTAACATTCCTCATGGAATATTCCGGCGACCACCGATTCGACGTGATTATCGTCGGAGCAGGAGTTATGGGAAGCTCTGCAGCGTACCAGCTGGCCAAAAGAGGCCACAAAACTCTCCTCCTCGAGCAATTCGACTTCCTCCACCACCGTGGCTCTTCCCACGGCGAGTCACGTACCATACGCGCCACTTACCCGGAGGATTACTACTACACCATGGTTTCCGAGTCAGCTCAGTTATGGGCTCAGGCCCAGTCCGAGATCGGATACAAAGTCCATTTCCCAACTCAGCAGTTCGACATGGGCCCTAAGGACCAGCGGAGCCTCCTCTCTGTTGTCGCCACGTGTCGTAAACACGGCTTAGCTCACAGGGTCATGGACTCAAAGACCGTGTCTGAATATTTCTCCGGGAGGATCAATATCCCGGAGAACTGGATCGGAGTCTCGACGGACCTTGGCGGAGTTATCAAACCGACCAAAGCCGTCTCCATGTTCCAGACGCTGGCGTTAAAGAACGGCGCCGTTTTGAGAGACAACACCAAAGTGGCTAACATAAAGAAAGACGGTGAAAACGAGGGAGGGGTAATAGTCAGCACGGTGAAAGGAGAGAAGTTCCACGGTAAAAAGTGTATTGTTACTGCCGGTGCATGGATAGGTAAGCTGGTGAAAACGGTGGCCGGGATAGAGTTTCCGGTGGAGCCGCTTGAGACGACGGTGTGTTACTGGAGAATAAAAAAAGGCCACGAGGACAAGTTCGCGATAGACTCAGAGTTCCCTACGTTCGCGTCCTACGGAGCTCCTTACGTGTATGGAACTCCATCTCTGGAGTATCCGGGACTTATCAAAGTGGCGGTTCACGGTGGTTACCTCTGCGATCCAGACAAGAGGCCATGGGGGCCGGGAGTGAAGCTAGAAGAGCTTAAAGAGTGGATTAAGGAGAGGTTTGGAGGGATGGTTGATACTGAAGGACCTGTAGCGACTCAGCTTTGTATGTATTCAATGACGCCAGATGAGGACTTTGTCATTGATTTTCTCGGTGGGGAGTTTGGGAAAGATGTGGTGGTCGGCGGCGGGTTTTCTGGTCATGGGTTTAAGATGGCGCCTGCGGTGGGGAGGATATTGGCGGAGCTGGCGACGGAGGGAGAAGCTGGAGGAGGAGTTGAGATGAAGCAGTTTAGTCTCCGGAGGTTTGAAGAGAATCCTAAAGGGAATGCCAAAGAGTATCCTGACCAGGTGATACTTGGTAGTTGCCTTTGAATAAAATTTGTATTGTTACATTTGATTACAAAGTGTCAACTGTTGAATAAAAATACAAGCTTGTTGAAGAAGAAGAGTGTAAAACTTTTATTATATATATATATGTTTCAAGTCTTTTTCAACTGCCACTTACATAAAGCATAATAGAACGTGTGGTGATAATCTTTTCTGAATGATTAGGCAGAATCTCTAAAGAAAAAAAAGGAAAAAAAATAAATGAAAAAGGCTATAATTAGACGGAACCGGTGCTAAACTAAGAGGAAGAAGAATCAGTAAAGACCCCTACGTGGTTCATGCGTATTGGCTGTAGTCTTTTTAGATTCTCTCTCCGCATTTCCTAACCTTCAAAAAAATTATGCAAAATCTGAAGGACAGATAAGCTTGAGAAGCTTCTTCATCCTCAATACTTCGATTCCACGGATCCATGTCATACCTCTCTTATTCGTTTCTTGCTAAGTCGAACGAATCATCACCACTTGATCGAATTTAGGGTTTTCGATATTTTCTGATCCGATTCACGCTCCTTAAAATTGGTGATGAAAGTCGAACGAAGAAGATATATGGATCTTATCGTAGAGACTTGCGTCAACGTAGTCTCCGACAGAACTGTTGATGGAAAGAGAAACGGGGTCAAACTCGTCCCAAAAGCTGAGAAGAAGCGATCGAGAAGAAGAGGATGTGAAGGTTATTGAGTGGGAAGAGTTCGACCATGAGCTAACGCGGCTATGGAGAGTCTTTCTTCTGCTCTCAAATTAGCCACGGAGAAGAAGCTATCCCTTCAGCCCAAACTTGAGTCGCTTATTCAGGTTTTTTTCCTCTTACCCATTTGCTTTTTTGATCAATTTCAGAGTGTAAAGCATCAATTTTTAATTATTGACAGTGTCTTTAGGAATGTGATTGAAGCTAGGTAGAAACTCACTCAAAGAAATTAGATGTGTTTTGAGGACTAGTAGTGTGGACATAGTCCCGTAAAGGAGTGGCCTTTTGTTGTTAATAATGCACTACTTAGTTAAAAAATCAAGACTTTTCACCATAAGAAGTTTATATTTTGTTTTTATCTACTCAGTGAGCTTTAATTGCTTGAGACGTACTAATGAACTTGAAGAGATGCGTCAGAGGCCGGAAGCAAGAAAGATGTTTGTGGAGAAGACATCAGTTGCTTGTAAACTCACTGAACAAGATGTTAAAACGAAAGAGGATAGTCTGAGTGCAGAGATGAGATCTTTGCTAGTTGGCGGCACAACACTTTCAATCGCTAAAAGCAAATTGCAGGTATGATCTCATTCAGCTGTCTCTTGGTTTTGTTATTAGTTAGTGATTTTGGGCAAGTATATATTGTTCGTGCTATGACCAATTGGTGAATGATTGACTCTTTGATACAGTATTTTACTTTAAGTTATCAAAAAAAAAAAAATTAAGAACCTCTAACAAGAGTTCTCTCATTGGACCATACAAAAATCAATTACACTAACAAGAGTTCTAAACTTTTCAAATCATCCAATTAACTATAAAATTATTCATTAGAGTCCCTCTTACCATTGGAGTTGCTCTAACCAAATTAAATCTTTACCGCGCCATCGCTCTGAGCCTAGGCAGTAACTTGACACCTCAGATTTAGACAGCGAAGATTCATTACAATAATAGCCATCCAACTCATACGTGTTCGGTCACAAGAAAGCCTGAAAGAAAAAAATAGTCTTTTATTAGACCAGAAACAATTCTATACTACATGAGAACCGATGGACTAGCCATAAACAACCAATCAGAAACTAAAAAGTCACAAAGAACTTATTCACAGCTCCACTGTAATATGTATCAGTGAACACCTACACGAATATGAGTAGCAGCCATTAATATTTTCGTTTTATTAAATTCTACTAATTCTTACCGACAACAAAAATAATGATATTCAAGTAGCTATAAGAAATTTAGGACCAAAAAGGCTACCATAATCACATACTAATGACACGAACACCACACTTATATTTGAATCTACTTTAATAGTTTTGGAAACCTGCAAAGAGAATGAGTGAATGGCAAAAGTATTATGTCATGAGCTTTATAGACTATAAATCAGTATGACCTACAGTTTTGACATATCATGGTTCATCCTGATGATTCCGTTCTCACAGTCATATATGCGTCTAAGACTATCGATGATTCACTTCCTTTGAGGCAAAACTTTAAGAGAACCTCAACGAAAATAAAAAGAAAAACACAAAACAGAGACATGTTTTACATATAAGAGAACCTCAACGAAAATAAACACACAAACACAAAACACAAACTTTATATCTTTTCAAATGTTCAAACATAGGGGCTCCGAATGGGCTGCTCCGTACAAAAAGGTTCTTTTCTTATTAATATCTACAAAATTAAGAACAGGCCCTGCGCCATTCTTCTGTATTCCGTATAACCTTTAATATGTTTTTATAGTTTTTTTTTTGGACAAATAATATGTTTTAATAGTATAGAATATGTATTCTCCATTATCAATATGTTTTACGAATTTAAAACAATATCGTAGAACATATATAATACATATTTTTACCTTCATAAATATATATAAAAATATAACACGAATTCTAAAATTCAAAAAACATAAAAGATAAAATTTTGGAAAGCAAATTTCTGTTAAAGTTTTTTGCAAAATCATGAACCAAGATTTTTCATTAACAGTTTTTCTCTTTTTATCTGAATTGCTATTAAGAAATTAGTTAAAACATCACAGTACAGTTCTGAAATGAATAATAAATGAAACATGTATTATGTGAGCAATTCAAAATTTACAAGAAAAAGAGAAAATTCGTCAAACAAATCAAAGAACGAGTTGTAAATGACAAAATAAATTAACATCATTTTTACTAGGGCTGGGCAAAAAACTTGAATCTAAAGAATCCACCAAACCCGATCCGAAAAAAAGTAGCGAATCCAAACCGAAATTGATTAAATATTCGAACAGGTTTAAAATTTTGGTATCTAGAGAACCAAAACCAAACTTGACCCGAACCAAAGTATTTTGGATACCCAAATGTATCCGAAAAAATTATATACCTAAATATATTAATTATTTTTAGATTTAATGTATTATTTAAAAACATTCAAAGTATATAAGATACTTTAAAGTTGTCCAAATACTTAAAATTATATATCAATAGTCAAAAGTAAATGCTTGTCCCTACTCTTTCATTGTTTGGGAAGGTTTGGTGAGAGGATTCTTTGGCAGCATGACTAACCCTGACTGGTCTATTACACTTAATACGATTAAACACAAGAGGGTAAATAGATTTGACTCCATCCTAATCAAGATGATCTTCCAAACAGTCATTTATCACATTTGGAGAGAAAGAAATTCCAGGTGACATCAAGGTAAATGGACGTCTACGAACCAGATGCATAAGGTTATTAATAGATCAATGAGAAACAGAATAGTGTCGCTGAAGTATGGTCCGCATCATAGAAATGATGGACTTCTACAAAGATGGTTTCAGCTCACGGGTTAGGCAGAATGTGGTCTTTCTATAGTTTTTTCTTATTCATTCTTTTATATCGGTATATTCTTCATAGCCTGATTCTTCTGTAAATGTAATTCTTTTCTCATGATTGATCAATAAATTTAAAATTTCACCCAAAAAAAACTCAAAACACCAAAAATACTTGAAATATCTATTGATTTGTTTCCAAAATATTCAAACCAAACCAAATTATATGTTAAGTTTAGGTATTTTGACATATGTTATTCAAATTTATATGTATGTATTATTTTTTATAGAGTTTGAAAAATTTAAAGTATATAATGAATTTTTAAAAAACTAAAAAAACAAATGAGTTATCTAAACCCGAACCGAACCCGCAAAGATCCGAACCGAACCTGAACCAAAATATAGAAATATCCCAATAAAGCTGAAATCTTTGATACCGAAAACCCGAAAATCGAATAGACCCGAACCGAATCTGAATGTGTACCCGAACGCCCACCCCTAATTTTTACTACTTCTGTGAATCCATAATTAGGGCAACCTTATCGGTTGATACTCAAATTGGGTATCTTAAACAAAAACTAGTCTTAATTAAATCTTTTTAATTTAATAATTAATTATGTTTTATTTATTAAGTAAATCCAATTAGAAATGGATATATGGTCATATGGGGTTCTTAAAAATATACTAAAGTTCTAAAATGAGAAGTTCTTTCTTGCCTCTTTCATACTACTTCTCTCCTCTTTCATGTTTTTCATATTTTTATTTTTTTATTCTGAGATTCTTTGTCTATAATCCATGGTTGGATGTGTTCTTACTCACTGCAGGTAAATGGATTGGACATAGGAATATGTGGCTATCCCATCTCGTCAAATATTATATACCTGCTGCTAACTTCCACCATAATTTTGCTCTTTTCCGAACAGTAGAAGAAATCACATTCTAGTGAATAGTGTACAATAGTTAAATACTTCCTTCTCATCCTTTAGCAGTGAACATAAACAGAATGCTATCATAATTCATAATTCAATGTGCAGAGCAACACAATGATTCACGTTTATGAAATGGCCTGCATACAAGTGATCAATATCAGTAAGGCGCTTCTTGTTATCACTAAATCAGGAGGATATTATTTACCATTGCGATGAACACTTTGCTGTCCAAGAAAATCCAAGTCTTAGGGTCATAACTCTTGTAATCACACCCAGTATACCAATTCTAAGAGAGAGAGAGAGAGAAAACTCCAATGCACATGAATCGCAGAAACCAAAAAGAAACGATGGCAGAAAATAGAACAAACAAATTCCACAAAGTCATATCCATTTATATAATCGAATATCAAACAAATTATTTTCGAATTTACCAATAAAACATACAACATTATTATTATTATTATTTTTTGATGATTTTGGTACGATTCCAAAGGTTTTCTAGACCCAAGAACTAATCACCAAGAGGTTCATAAAAATCTAAATTTTCTTACCATTTAAAGCGTCTATGGGTGGCCAAAAAGAATCGAATCTAGGACGGAAGCTCCGGCTGGAACCCCTTTACCACTAGGCTAAGACCACTTAGTTACATACAACATTATTTATTTCACATTACACAAATTTTATTATAGTTAAAAAGAAGCAGATTGTGATGATCAGCAACGAGAAGACAACAAAGATCAAAATAGAGGACTAGCTCGAGAAATGGAGTGGTTGCAGGTGAAGCGACTGAGAGAAACTGGAGCCGCCGAAAATATGAAATGAGGGCCAGGCTCCCCAATGAGAGAGCATTTTTGGTAATGACTAACGAGTAGAAGGGAGCATCGTTGTGTTGACAAATCTTATATTTTTAATGTTAATTGCTAAATTATAATTTTTTAATGAATATATTTAGTTGAAAACTAAATTAAAATGGCTTGGCTATAATTATCAGGAAGATAACTTGATAATTGATAGAAATGTCTTTTTATCAGAAGTTGCAAGTCATTCTGATAAAGTCTTCAGTAGAATGTGTTAGTTTAATAATAAAAATATAAATTTAGGCTGTTCTGAATAAATTTTTATAATTAAAACCATATAATTAACATACAACTGTTATTTAAGTAATCATCTCTTTTAACTTGTGAAAAATGTATCAAAATCTACCCTTGAATATATAGGAACATATGTGCAATCCTTTTCTTGCTGGCGAACATAAGGTTCTACAACTTCCATCCCCATTTCAAAGCCTAACTCTTGGGAACCAAACTGCAAGATAATTCTAGTAAACATGTATTTTTTTTATTTCAAAGTTCGACACTCGAAAGAACAAACGACACCGAGGAGAACAGTTTGTCGGGTTGACTCAGAAGGCATATGTTTCAATAATATTAAGTGTTAAAAAAAATAATAATAATAATAATATTAAGTGTTAACCAAGTTGCTTTGGTCTAGTGGTATACGAGTTCCAGCTGTAGTGTCCGCCTCTGGGTTCGAGCCTTGGCCACCGCGGAATTTACATGTGGGCTGCAGCACCCGAGACCGAAGACCGTTACACGGTGAGCCACATGGTGACGCCCTGGCAGCGTCCATGCTCACTTCGGTCTCTAGTCTGGACCATTTCGGTGGGGCTAGGTTATTCGGTTAGCAAAAAAAAAAAAAAAAAAATTAAGTGTTTTTGGTAAAGGCACGATAAGATGAGTTAGGTATGGATCTTAAGGACATATGATATTTTGTGCAGATAAGAAAAAAGAATTAAAAGAGAGGGATGGTGGATGTTTAATGTACTGGTCGAAACAAAAGAATCAAATCCTCAACCAAATAATCTTTCGTGATACGACTAGTGCTTCGGTATTATTTTAAATCAACTTCGCCCGCGCAATCAATCAGATAATTTCTATTTTTACATTCAAGTGCTTAGAAATTGATAATGTTACAAATTTACGTAAGATGATAATTAAGTGTTAATCGGGAAAAGTGACACTCTCAGTGACGTTAATTAATTTCTAGTCGTAGCGTGTCTCAGAACATACTCTGTTTGTTTCTGAAAGTAAGATTTTATAGAGTATGCACGCTTATTAAGAATTTAATAAATGTTTATAATTTAATTTATTTTTTACTTTATTATGCACTTTCCAATAAATTTCCACCAATGAAATTTAATCAATTCAAATATTTTCAATTAATGTTCCTCAAAAGTATAAAAAAGTACCTTAACAATATAGAAAATCTATCTTTGTGGAACAAGAAAAAAATCTAAAACATCTTACTTTCGGGAACGGAGGTAGTATGATTATTGGAGGTATTTAGGTGGAGTTCTCAAAAATTATCTGGATAACATAACTAAGTATTTCAAAATTGAGAATTTAAAACATTTCCAATGTACATTTCAATATCTTATTCTAAAATAGAAAACTCTATTATTGAGGTGAATTTTTTTCAATATATAATTTTATAATAAAATTGCTCTAATTCTAGGAAAAATATATAGGAATGATACTTTGGCCTCTATATTTAGAATGGAAATAGCATTTATATATATATTTTTTTCTTCTAAAAAAATCTATTATAAAGACATATTGAAGCAAATCCATTTTTATAACATATTTAAAATATAGAGATAAATATAGATGTAAGTTAGAGATAGTCTTTATACATCATATCTAAAGTAAGGTTCTAAACTATACACTACAAGAAAACACAAATTTAACGACGGCCAAAATCGTCGTTGTTTCCTCGTAAAAGAAGAGTTACGAGGAAATGGCGATAAAAGGCGTTTCGTCGTTATACGTTTGTCGTAAGAGAAGATTCGTCGCCATTTCCTCGTCCATTAGCGAGGTTATATTTTCCTCGTAAAGAAGAATTAAGTTTTCCTCGTAAAGACCACGTGGGCTTTCCACGTAACGCGGTCGTTGTGCTTCCTCGTAATAAACTCGAAAAGGATTCGTCGTAAAAGACCCGCAAAAACCTCTAAATATATTCGTCGTAATAAAAACGTAAAGAACACGAAAATATTTCGTCGTAATTGAATCGTAAAGTATACGAAATAGAATCCACGTAAAATCCTCGTTAATAGTTCCTCGAGATTTTGTCGTTAATTTTCCTCGTTAATACATCGGGAATTAGCGACGAAATTACTTTGTTTTCTATTTACTGAATTTATAAATAAAAATAAAATAAAAATTATATTTATTTAATTTATTAATAAAATTTTAATTGAAATTAAATCGAATAGAAAATTTTTTTTTGGCCGAATCAAAATGAAATTATATAATATATAAATAAGTTTTGAATTTTAAAATACAATAACAAAAAAAAAAACTAATGCTGCATTGCCGCGTCGTAGAATTCCTCGCTCCTTCTCGAGAGATCTGCCTCGTTGACTTGCACGGATGTCTCGCCTGGAATGGGGTTTTGTTGTTTCATGGTCCTGAACATGGCCTCCCATTCCGGATTTGTGGCCGCTATGACGTCCAAGAAGTTCTCGAGACCACTCATACGAGCTGTGAACGACGTTTTTGTCGAGGCCAACTCGTTTTGTGTCGACGTCAGCTGATGTTGTGTCGTCTCCAACACGTCGCGCAGCTGAGAGACTTCATCATCCCGTCTCTGGCCATAAGAGGAAGTCGCTCTCGGAACATCGTTGACGGAACCAATCCCCAACACACGTCCCTTTTTCCTAGGAGCGACCTTAAAAAACAATAAAATATATATTTAAATTTAAATTTTAAAGTAAAATGGAATTAATAAAAAATTTATATAAAATTTACCTCCTCGTAAATTCTATCCACTTCTATTGTGGATAAGACGACGGGTGATCCGTCGGCGGACTCCTGCGCCAGCTGGGTCTCACGCTCGTCAATACGAGCTGCCACATCATTGTAGATCTTCTCAGACTTCTCATCTACAAATCCGCCCGCCTTGTTCTTGTGGGTCCGATCGAAAAGTTCCATAAGAGTCGGTAAACGTCCCAACTCCTTGGCCTAAAAACAGTTAAGAAAGTTTTTATTATATATATATATATATATATATATATTAAAAATCAAAAAGTTAAATATTTAAATTACGTACCATTTCCAAACGGACGCGGGCGTGTGGCTTTTGGCCCGTACTATGTTGCATCGCCCTGTGGCCGTGCTCATCTACCGAGTTACGGGAGGCGGAGCAAGACTGGGCGACTCTCATGGCATCAGGATCCCTCCAATAACGGATGAGGCCATCCCACACGTCCGTGGTGATGGTTGAGGGTTTGCCCCGCTCATAGCCCTTCACGATCCAGTCACCCTTCCAGTTGGAGACCGTGTCCAACAAACGTTTCTTCGCCTTGTCGATAAACTCTTTCCGCACCTTCTCAGTGACCCCCATGGACCAATTAAATTTTTGCTGCAAAAAAAAAAAATATTAATAATTAGTTTAGAAAAATAAAATTTTAAAAAATATAAATCAGGAATAAATTGTAAAAACTTACAGCGTAAATCTTGAACCACGTCCTTCTGATGTAGATCGGAGTGGATTTCCAGTTGGGATGTGCCATGGAGAAGTAACCTTTAATCGTCTCGGTTACTTCTGTTGCAAGGCAGTTATCAACCCCAAACCTGAAAAAAAAAACAAATTTAAAGTTTTAAATATTTATTAAAGTCACAAATGAATTTAAAAAAATTAATGTAACATACATACCAGAGAGTTCCGTCAGGTCGGTCGGGGTCTATGATCGGTAAGCCTTCTCTGCCTGGCAAACCGAGAATGTCCTCAACAGTGTACTGAGAGTAAGGACAACTCGGTGGCACCATCAAATCAGCATGAACCTGATTGGCGGGCATCTGAGGAGGCACATGAGGAGCTGGCATCGGATGAGGAGCTATCGGAGGAGGCACATGAGGAACTGATGGCGATGCCGTAGAAGAAGGCGAGACTCTCTGAGAAGATTGAGTCTCGGGGACGGTCTCCTGCTGACCCGAAGAACCGGGAGCTGAAGAAGAACCGGGAAGTGAAGGCGGGTCTAACCGACTACCCGGTGGACCGAACATCTGCGAGTAGTGAGCAGTACGCTGGTGCTTGCGAATAGTCTGCAAAATTTAAATTTCTAAATTAAAGTCAAGAGTAAAAAAAAAATTATGAACAGTATTAACTACGTAATTAATAAAATTACGAAACCTAAATTTTCTAAACTAATTTCGTAAACTAAATTCCCTAAACTAACCACCTAATCTAAATTCCCTAAACTACTTAGAGAGGAATGAGAGACTTACCATGGTGAGAGGAAATAGAGAGGCTGTAGAGAGGAAATAGAGAGGAAATGAAGAGGGCCTGCGGTTTCGCCTATATATAGGATTACGGTTCGTCGAAGATTAATCGCAAAATAACGAGGAAAGACAGAGGCCCGTCTTTCGTTTCGTCGCAAGGCCCACGCAAATTAACGAGGAAATACAGAGGCCCGTGTTTTTTTTGCGAGGAAATACAGAGGCCCGTCTTTTATTTTACGTCGTTCTTGCGACGATTTTTGTTTTTATCATCGATTTTACGTGCAAATGGCGAGGCTTTTTTTGCTAACCCCTAAAATCTTAAACCCCAAACCTCAAACCCTATCTTTCTTATCTCCAAACCTCAAACCCTATCTTTCTTATATTTCTTATCTTATACTTCATATATTTCTAACCCTTTAACTTCAATATATATTTTTTTTAATTTGAAAGGTTTAATACGTTGAAAAACAATTTTACAATATCTTACGTATCAAATATGAAAGGTTTAATATGTGTTTCCAATATCTTACGTATCTCGTCATATGTGTTTCCAATATCTTTTTTCTCTTTTTTTTTTAAGTTTATATAAAATAGAAAATAATTTTTTTTAGGGTTTGCACATTTGGGGTTTAGGGATTTGGGTTTCATTTTAGTTTAGGGTTTATATTTACCGACGAATTAACGACGAAAAGTAAAATAAAAAAGCGAACCTCGCTCATTCCACGTAAGTTCACGAGGCTCTTACGACGTTTTGGTCTTACGTGGAATAAGCGAGGTCCGCTTTTTTAATTATAAAGCGTCTCTTATTCCACGTAAGTTAACGAGGCTATTACGACGTTTACTGTTACCGTGGAATATGCGAGGTAATGTATTATAAATCGTCGTAAAATTCCCGTGAGGTAACGTGGAAAGTACGACGACTGTCTCTAAACCCCTAAAACGAAACGCCAAACCCCAAACCACATCTTCTTTATCTTCTACTTCATATATCAAACACTTCTATCCTTTAACCTCAAGCAATTCATTCTAATCCAAACCGAAAATTATAAAAACACAATTCCTTTACTTATAATTAATGTCGATATCTTATTTATAAATAAACTCCCATTATCTTTAATTATATATAATAAATCAAACTCATACAAATATCAAATACATTAATCGGATTCATCGACATTCTCGTCATCACTTGAAACATCATCATTTTCATGAAACTCGTCTTCAACAGCTTCCTCCGTGGGATCTTCGGTAAGATCTTCATACTCGTGATTATGCGGATCAATGAGAAGGATGTCATCAATTTCTTGTTCAGGTTCATGAACTTCATTTATTTGTTCTTCTTGCAATGGTGGTTCTTCTCCTATGATGATTCGTCCTCGAGGTGTAACTTTGATCACGGCTAACCAATTTATACCCGACTCTCTCATCCGAGGGTATGGAAGGAAGCTAACTTGGTCTGCTTGTGAAGCTAAGATGAAGGGCTCGAATTTGTTGTACCTCCGGCCACCGTTGACATCTACAACACCGAATTTGTTCAACCGAACACCTCTATTGACGACGGGGTCGAACCATTCACACTTGAAGAGGACGCATTTTAGCTTCAATATCCCTGGGAATTCGACTTCAATAATCTCCGTCAAGATTCCGTAGAAATCTGTTTCTCCTTTCACACAAATTCCATAGTTACTGGTTGCCCGCTGTTTACCATACTCATATGTGTGAAAAGTATAGCCTCGTGTGAAATACATCTGTGATGTGGTGACCTTTACAAGTGGAGATTGAATTACTTCGTGTAACCACTTAGGATAATCTGCATCGTCGTCATAATCAACCTATTTAAAAATAAAAAGAACGTTGAAATACAAATCATTCATGTATGAAAATTTTAAAAGTATTTGATTAATACCTGATTCTTCAACCACTTAACAAAGTGTTGATCTTTTCTTTTGTCTACGTCACTTGTGGATATACCAGGAAATGTTTCTTCGACTTGTGAAACAAACATGCTGTAAAATCACATTTTACATGAATTAATCTCTCTCAATTATATAATGTATACTCAATTTAAGTTACCTTTCAAAATAACGCATCAATGGATCCTCGCAATTGAGTAGAATATAGGTGTGTGCACTATGAGCGTCTTCTTCACTCGACCACCAAACCTGTTTTGATTTCCCACCAAGTCGTCCAATCTGGCTAAAGATTTCTGGAACACCAACAACTGCATATGTGGGCGCAACGCCACCATCATCATATCTTCTTGGAGCTCTTCTTCGGGTACGTACTTTTGACGCAAAGTAGTACGATGTGAAGTGAGAAACTTCTTCTGTCAAACTTCCAGCAATTATAGAACCTTCAACTTTGGCGAGGTTCTTTGCTTTTCCCTTCAAATATTTCATGGCTCGCTCGTACTGATACATCCATCCGTAATGTACCGGTCCACGAAGCAATGCCTCATATGGGAGGTGGATAGCTAGATGCTCCATCACGTCAAAAAAGCCTGGAGGAAATATCTTCTCCAAGTTGCACAATAAGATAGGAATGTTCTCCTGAAGCTGTTCTACGACTTCTTCTTTAAGAGTGCGTGTGCTCAAATCCCTGAAAAATGCTCCAATGCCTATTCCAAAAACAATTAAACACATTGTTAGTCAAATACTATTATTGTAAACTAAACCAATTTAATATTATTGTCCTATTGTAAACTACCTGCAAGTGCTTCATGTACGTTTGTTGGAAGTAGCTCCGCAAATGCAAATGGCAGAAGTCGTTGCATAAAGACATGACAATCATGACTCTTCATCCCGGAGAACTTTTGACCCTTTTCAACACATCTTGAAAGATTTGAAACATACCCATCAGGGAACTTCACTTCTGATGCCACCCAATTGAACAAAACCGACTTTTTTTCTGAAGACAATCTAAAAATTGGAACGGGAACTTGGCCATTGCTTTTTATATGTAACTCACTTCTTGAGCAAATATCCGGCAAGTCCAACCTCGATTTTATGTTGTCTTTTGTCTTCCCTGGGACATTCAATATTGTATTCATGATGTTCTCAAAGAAATTCTTCTCTATATGCATCACATCAAGGTTGTGGCGCAGAAGAAGATCCTTCCAATATGGTAACTCCCAAAATATACTCTTCTTGTGCCAGTTGTGATGAACACCGTAAGAATCAGGCATATTACGAGGGACATGCCAATTACCACCCCAGCGAACTGTTTCGTTAGCTCCGTAGTAGTCGATTTGCGCTTCAATTTGTTCTCCAGTTAGATATGGAGGAGGAGTGTCTCTCACAACCTTTTTGTGCCTAAACAAATTCTTGTTTCTTCGGTACGGATGGCCAACTGGAAGAAATCGACGGTGACAATCGAACCAACTTGTCTTTCTACCATTCTTCAGTTGAAATGCATCTGTCGTTCCATTACAATATGGACAAGCTAATCTCCCATGTGTAGTCCATCCAGACAACATCCCATAGGCAGGAAAGTCACTTATGGTCCACAAAAGCATAGCTCGCATCGTAAAATTCTTCTTCGTTGAGCAGTCATACGTCCTCACCCCTGTTGACCACAAATCCTTCAACTCTTTTATCAGTGGTTGTAGGAAAACATCAAGTGACCTTTTTGGATGCTTCGGACCGGGTATTAATATGGTCAAGAATAAAAACTCCCGTTGCATGCACATCTCCGGTGGCAGGTTGTATGGCGTAAGAAAGACTGGCCACAATGAATATTGTCTCCCTGACATTCCAAATGGACTAAATCCATCTGTGCATAATCCGAGGTACACATTCCGGCTATTGCTAGCGAAATTCGGATGTACTTTGTTAAAATGTTTCCAGGCTCTTGCATCTGATGGATGAGTCATCTCACCATCCGTCTGAGTATGCTCGGCATGCCACCTCATCTTTCCAGCAGTCTGCTCCGATTGGTACAATCTTTTCAATCTATCTGTAATTGGTAGGTACCACATCCTTTGGTACGGTACCCTATTACGTCCCCTTCCTTGCGGCTTGAATCGTGGTTTCTTGCAGAATCGACATTCTTCCAACTTCTCATCATCTCCCCAGTAGATCATGCAGTTGTCGATGCAAACATCTATCATCTCCGAAGGCAACCCAAGACTATAAACCAGTTTCTGAATCTCATAATAAGAATCAGCAGACTCATTGTCTTCCGGCAAATACTCTTTAAATAAATCTGCCCATTCGTTCATGCAACTTTCAGGTAGATTGTGATCAGTTTTAATATTCATCATTCTAGCAGCCAATGACAATTTAGAGAGACCTTCTCTACAACCACTGTAAAGTGGTTGATTTGCCGCATCTAACATTTCATAAAACTTTTTTGAATCTATGTTAGGTTCTTCATCTTCATCATCATGAGCTACGAATGCATCAGTTACCATATCATGAACCCTATCATAATCTACCATTGCCTGATCCTCCTGATGGTAACTATGTGCATTATGCAATTGATGATCAACCGGTTCTTCTTGAAAGTTGCTATTACTACTACTAGCTTCATTCTGATCATAACTATAACCTTCTCCATGTTGAAACCAGATATAATAATTTGGCGTGAAACCTCTATTTACTAAATGCTTCCAAACATTTTCACGATTTGCCAACTTTGAATTGTTACATTTTCTACAAGGACAGAATATTTTACCGCTTTCTTGGGCGAGCGGTGTAGAATCTGCTTGATGCATAAAACGCTCCAACCCAGCAAGATATTCTTTCGTCACTCTCCCGTTAGCATCTCTATGCATATACATCCACCTCCGCAACTCGAAAATATTTCCCAAGCCCGACATTTTTTTCACGTTTTTTTTTCTTGTTGGTGTGCTTAAAATTATGTTCAAACCTCCATATTTATAGAAAATTTTCGAATCTGGTAGTTGAATTTTGCTACGAATTTACGACGAAATATTAGGTTGGTGGCAAAAAAAACGTGTTAAGTTGGTGGATTTCTCGTTCTTTCCTCGTAAGTTATTTCCTCGTAAAAATCATGCTAATTTTACGACGAATTTGCGACGAAACACATTTTTCTTGGAAAAACCACGTCAACTTACGACGATTTTACTAGGAAACGCATTACTCGGTATTTTACAAGGCCGTTACGAGGAAACTTTATTTCCTCGCAATTTCATCATTAAGTCAACGTAATTTCACGAGGATTAGTTTTCATCGTTAAATTTCCTTGCTAAAACTGTGTTTTCTTGTAGTGATAGAAAACTGATATAGATATTAAAGTAATTTTGTCTTTAGAAAAAAAGCTTGACACATGTCAATATAATTTCTCAAAAGTATTTTAGAACATCTTCATGAGTTCTAAAGGATATCAAAAACGGTTCTCAAGTTAAAACCCACGAATCTGTCTAGATACTCTTGTGATACATGTATTATTTTGAGTGGTTTATTTCCTCTTTTACAAAATAGATTAAATCATAAAACTAAATAATATCAAAAAATTGTTATATGAATGAGAACTTCACTTCGGTATCTTAGCAGGTGAGGTTGCTCTACCTAGTAGTTTATGTTTGAGTTCTTATGTATCATCTGAATCTAATAATAGACTTTAATATCAAACTAGATTTTGACCCGCCCTTTCAAATTGCGGGTATATTTTTTGTTTTATAATATTTTTTAAAATTTTAATTTTCATATTTTTGCTAATTATATTGAATTTGTGGTACTTTTTTAATTATTACAGTTGTGATGTTGTATAACTATACACATGTGTCATAGTTATTATGTGTATTTTTGTATTGATGAAATATAATAGCGCACTACACCATTCACGTAACCGTTTAAAACAACATAACATGGAAAATATAATGTGGTTACCGGCTAGGAAAATAGAACATATTATAATAATCTATTGACACATTCACGTAACCGTTAAAACAACGTAACATAGAGATAGAACATATTATTATAACCGTTCGTTATCTCATGCACTACATCATTTGCGTAACCGTTTTTGTTAAAGGAGAAATAGAAGGTGGTTAGTATTTAAATATAGTTGCACATCACTTTTATCAATCGTACATGTTTCTGTTTTAATAGAATAGATACGAGGCTGATATGAACACACTGCTCTATGTTTTTGGTACAGATTTAACAACTCTTATCAAGACGAGGAATTATCATGTGAGTTAACTGCAATGAAAATTACATGTCTTAGACATGGTATGCTAATTCCACGGCAATTTCACATGTCATGGACTCTCCACATCACCTCTCTCCAGAGCCGGCCCTAAGATTTTGGGGGCATGTTATTGTGCTTATGTAAAAAAATTTTTTTACAAATTTGGGGGCCTAAAAAATACTTTTGGAGACTTATGTCTATATAATTTTTTTTCAAAAATTTTGGGGGTCTGTTGCAAATGTTTCACTTAACATGGCCCAGAACCGGCTCTGCCTCTCTCAAACTCAGCTTTATAGAGGTAGTGATTCTGTGTTAGTCGGAGATGGTAACTTTATTCCAATATCATATGTCAGCTTCAAGCCTTTTCTCAAAAAAAAAAAAAACACATGTCAGCTATTCACTACAAGAAAACAACGGTATTCTGACGGACATTCCGACGGAAAATGAAATCCTCGGAATTTCCCGAGGAATTTATGAGGAAATTCCGAGGAAACCCAACATTTGGGTTTCCTCGGAATTTCCTCGGAATATACCGACGGAATTCCGAGGAAACATCAATCCGTCGGAATATTCCGAGGAAATTCCGATGAACTAGTGATCGATCGATGCGTTTTTGAACATATACCCATCGATCGATCACATTGTTACGTTTTGGTCCATCTTAGTGATCGATCGATGCGTTTTTGGACATAAATCCATCGATCGATCCGTTTATAAAAAAACATTCGAGATTTTGAAACCCCAAACACTAGTTCCTCGGAATTTCCTCGGAATATTCCGAGGAAATTCTGAGGAACACTTGATATCCTCGATCGATCGATGGGATAATCCCATCGATCGATCACATTGTTACGCTTTGGTCCATCTTCGTGATCGATCGATGCGTTTTTGGATATATATCCATCGATCGATCCGTTTATAAAAAAACATTCGAGATTTTGAAACCCCAAACACTAGTTCCACGGAATTTCCTCGGAATATTCCGAGGAAATTCCGAGGAACACTTGATATCCTCGATCGATCGATGGGATAATCTCATCGATCGATCACATTGTTACGCTTTGGTCCATCTTAGTGATCGATCGATGCGTTTTTGGACATATATCCATCGATCGATCCGTTTAAAAAAAAAATTGACGTTTTGAAACCCCAAACACTAGTTTCCGAGGAAATTTCGAGGAAGAAAAGGGTTTCCTCGGAATTCCCTCAGAATATTCCGAGGAAATAGGGTTTTTAAACCGAAAACAACGTTTTTGCGGTTTGAATAACACCTATATAACCCTTATTAAGTGTCTTACGTTCATTATGAAGTCAAAAATTTGTTCCTTACCCTATAATAAACACTTTTCCGATTGTATGAACGAAATCCCCACAACATAAGAGAAACACTTATACACTTTAATGAACGGTAAAGGGAATACTTACAATTCGTTTTGAAATTTGTTATTTCATGGTTTATGTTCATCTATACAAAGAATCCTCAATGGTATGCATTACAATTATATAAGAAATGAAATACGGCAAAAAAATTGATGTTTTGAAACCCCAAACACTAGTTCCTCGGTATTTTCTCGGAATATTCCGAGGAAATTCCGAGGAACAATATAAATTAATAGAAATACATGCACAGGATATTATTTTTCCTCGAATTAATGAAAATATTCCGAGGAAATTCCGACGGATATTTAAGTGGCCGTCGGAATTTCCTCGGAATATTTTCATTTAACCGGGCAAACAAGTTGCCAAATATTTCCGGAAAATTGAAATTGAAAATACTGAGGGAATTCCGACGGAAAATATCCGTCGGACCCAAGGTTTTATAAACTCCAAACGCATCTTCTTCCCCATTTCTCTCTTCTTCCTCTCCGGCGATCTCTCTCTCCTTCTGGCGTTCTCCACCTTCTCTCGCGACGAACTCTCCAGCGAATCATTTCCATTCCCTTACAAATCATGTAAGGACCCTATCCCACTCTCTTAGGTCCTATTTGTTAGGTTTTTAAGTAGATTTGATGATTTTAGAAGGTTTTTGATAGATTTTTGTTAGGGTGATTGGGTAGGATTGTGATTTGTTGTGTAATAGGTTTAGAATTGTGATTTGGTTGTGTTGAATTGGTTTAGAAATTTTTTTATAAATTGTTCATTATTTTTGTATTTACAAAACGGTTTTTCTATATAAATTCGATTTTACAAAACGTTTTTTGTATATAAATTCGATTTTTGGATTTATAAAAGATGATTTCATATTTATAAAAATATTTATATTTATTAAAACTAATTTTGTATTTATAAAACATTTTTTTGATTTATAAACACTATTTTTTTATTTTTGTATTTATAAAAACTATTTTTAAATATACAAACCGTTCTTTGTATATAAATTCGATTTTTGAATTTATAAAAGATGATTTCATATTTTAAAATTAATTTTGTATTTATAAAATATATTTTTTTATTTATAAACACTATTTTATTATTTTTTTGTATTTATAAAAAGATGATTTCATATCTATAAAAATATTTATATTTATAAAACTAATTTTGTATTTATAAAACATTTTTTGATTTATAAACACTATTTTATTATTTTTTGTATTTATAAAAACTATTTTGTATTTATAGAAAGATGATTTCATATTTATTAAAACTAATTTTGTATTTATAAAACATTTTTTTATTTATAAAAACTATTTTATTATTTTTTGTATTTTAAATATGTTTTCTATTTCAATTTTAATTTTATATTTTCGAATTTCAATTTAAAAAAATAAATTTATAATTTTTTTTTTTAATTTTGGAAATATTCCGAGGAAGTTTATCCCTCGGAATATTCCGACGACATCTTCCTCGGAATATTCCGAGGAATTTCCGACGAACTTGTGGTCCTCGGAAATTTCGAGGAAATAGGGTTTCCTCGGAATTCCGTCGGAAATTTCCGAGGGATTTCCGAGGAAAGATGAATTTCCGAGGAGTTATTTCCGAGGACTTTTTTCGTCGGTATGCCGTTGGAATAGCGTTATTCCGACGACATACCGACGATTTTTTCCCTCAGTATGCCGCTGTTTTCTTGTAGTGATTCTCCCTTTAAAAGGTTATGGTTTGCCATGACATTACTAAATTTGTCTTCAGTTATAGTGTCTAAACTCACATCAGATTATCCTTGCTAATTTAAATTTGACTAAACAGTTGTTCACGTAAAGGACAAAACAACAAAAAACTGTTGAGTCATGGTAGCATCCTTGAGGGTCTTTATGCTCTTGAAATGTTGATGGTTCGAGTTCACTACTCCACGTCAATTTTCAGCAAGCGATGAAGTGTGACATAAGAGACTTTGCCATCCTCATTCTCAAGTTCTCAACAATCTATGTCGTAAAAAGTTAATTTCATTAATAAAAGTACCACAAAGATATGTGAATCATTTCATTAAGGGAGGAGTAGTTGTTTTCCTTTCAATGCTTCTCATTTTGTTGCAGCTAGATCTTTAGATTAAGTACATTGTGATATTTGGGATCTTTCTTATATCAAAACAAGGGTTTTTGTTGTAACTCTGTAATTACTTTGCAAGTGCACAACAAATTATAGTAGTATAGAAGAGATCAAATCCACAAAAATCAAAATCATATATGCAGAAATCTGCAAGAATAGAATCAAGATAAGAGAAAATGTTATTTTCCAAGAGCTAAGAAGAAAAGTAAATCTGCATATATAAACAATGAAAAAACACTTGGCATCAGAAAATTCACAAAAAATCAGATCACAAATATAAATAATTAGGTGTTTTTATTCTTACGAATAGTTATTAGTTTGTGTTTTACTAATTCAAAAGCAAATATGATAAGTTATTAATATTCTCAAAAAAGTTTAAGTTAAACATCAAAATCATTTATATATGACAAAGTTTACATCAATATATATATTTTTATTATTGTCGGAAGGTATTTCAAACTCGGGTCAGACAGTGTGGTACGCTTTCGGGCTAGTCCACTCTGTAGCATTAAGTGTGTTCCTTCCGGGGCCGACCGGATCAGCCAATAGGGCTTATAAAAAAAAATATTTTTTTTATTATTGTGTTGAAAATTTTAAAATACGTACATATTAAAAACACTCACATATTGAAGACAACATTCTTTGGAACTCAGCTTCACAGCGCATGAGTATGTCTTTTGAAAGCTCTTATTGTTCTGTTTCTAACCACTTTCTTTGCAGGTTTCGTTCCACCTTCTTTGTGACGTTGTCTCCATTCAACCCTGCATTTTAGTATCGAGTTTGTCCTTGTTGTATGGTTAGGTTCTTGCATGTGTGTTTAGGTCTCAAGTACTGTTGTAGTGAGTCAAACAGTAAGGAGGAAGCATAAGCTTATCTCTCCCACCCAGATTAATCGGGACCAGCCAAGGAACATAGATGTTGGATCCAAAGTTAGGAGTTATGATAAGCGCCTTGTATGTATTGTCTTTTTTTTAGATTTGGGTTCAGCGTTTAACGAAGTAATTCGACCGTGTATCCTTTGGAAATGTAGAGGAACAGTTCTATGTCGTAAAATAGTTGAATCACTATTTGTACAATTTATGTTCAATTGGGTCGATAAATGAAATTGTTTTTGTTAAGTAAGGGGAAAATAGGCACAGAAAAAATGGACATAATCTATATTATTAAAAGAGAAGTACCCTTTTGAAAATGTTCTTACTTCATTAATTAAACTTCATATTTTTTTCTTGTCTTTTTCAGTTGCATTTATGAAATATCCTAAAACGAATAAAACTGCCTAATTTATTACTTGTCTTTTCAGTTACATTAATGAAATATGCTTAAATGAATTTAAACTTTCTATTTTATTGTTTGTCTTTTTCAGTTACCTTAATTAAATATCCTTAAATAAATTTGGACATAATGTCATTTAATCAACCAAAAAAACTCATGAGTTATCATTACGTGCATAATTTTAATAATGAAGATTTTTAAAAACGTGCATCATTAAAATGTTACCTAAAACATGCAGCACTAATATATAACATGCATCAATAAAACTAGAATTTGACTCACACAATTGTACGGATATTATTTTCAGTTGATTAAATTTAAAAATAATTATTTATTCAAAAAATATTTAAGAATGACTATGTTTTTAAAAATGATATGGTATTATTTGCTCATAACTCATTTGTCATTTGATAAATTGTTAGAAAGAAAATTTTAGCATAATATAACTCAGTTGTCATTTGCTAAATTTATGGTTTTTATTTATATTTTTTATTATTTAATTATAATATTTTTATTTTATATTTGAAAGATAAATGAATTTTCTTTCAAACAATATTTTTGTAAATGTATTTTTTAAAAAATAATCAATTAAAATTGTTATTATCATTGTATATCATTATTTTTGACATAATTTGAGTTTTCGTTTACATCAAAACTTATCGTATTTTAGGATAATTTTAATTTAAAATGTAATTTTCATATTTTTTCAAACAAATTCTAAAAATATTTTTAAATATTTTGTTATAATTGTTAAAAAAATATTGAGTTGCATTTCAAATAAAAAGGTAAAGATATCTAATTAAAATATGTAAAATTTAATATAGTTTTAAGGAAATGGTCAAAATAAAAAAAATTACACATAAAATAATCATGATTTTTGTTAACTGGACGGATCATTATTTATATGATATCGCACACGAAAGAAAAATTTCTGTTTTTAAAATTATCTAATTAACTCTATACTTATTTTTTTAATATTTTTTATATGATATCACACATTCGTAAAAAAATAGATAATTTAAGATGCAAAAAAAAATATTTAATTAATGAATATAATATGAACGAACATTACAAATACATCATTTAATAAAATAAATAATTAAAAACTGAAAATTCATATCCGATCGGCGTCTAGTAATTTGTTAAATCAGAAATAACAAAAGAAGAAGTAGACGTGCACGACAATCATATACTGTATAAGTCGGTCGGGTCAACTATTCCCACGTTACCAATTTATAATGCATTCCGTTGACAAATATATATCAAAATGTTTCACTCCACTTTCAACGCCCTAGATTGACCAACCAATAGAAAATTATCATTTTAAATCTAATATCTTTTAATTAAAAAAACTAAATAACTTGGCAAATTATATTATTTTTTCAAAATAAAATTTAAAAATAAATAAAAATAATATATAAAAAATGAATTCAAAAAAAAAATGTTGTCAACAAAACACTAAACCCTAAACTCTAATACTAAACCCTAAACTCTAAATCTTTGGGTAAACCCTAAATCCTTGGGTAAACCCTAAATCCTTGGGTAAACCCCTAAACCCTTGGAAAAATACTAAACATGTTGTCAACAAAACACTAAACCCTAAATTCTAATCCTAAATCATAAACCCTTGAGAAAACCTTAAACCCTTGGGTAAACCCTAAACCCTTGGGTAAACCCTAAACCCTTGGGTAAACCCTAAACCCTTAGGTAAACCCTAAACCCTTGGAAAAACACTAAACATTTGGATAAATTCTAAATTATAAATCTTAAACACTAAACTCTAAATCTTAAAAATAAATATTTTTTTTAAATAATTTTTTTTTAGAACTATTGTTATTTTTATTTATTTAATTTTTTATTTTTTATTTTAAAAGCATAATATAATTTGACAAGTTATTTTGTTTCCTTAATTAAAAAATACTAGATCTAAAATGATAACTTTCTATTTCTATTGGTTGGGTGAACCTAAAGGTGGTGAACCTGAGAAAAAGTCTTTGCCCACATAAAACGTCAGATGGTTGATGGTTCTAATTAGGTCAACTGTATACTTTCTACAAGTGTAAAACTTACAAATCTTTGACGAAGTACCTCACAATTTAAAAGCAAATTGATAAATTTTGAATAAGTAACAACCATTGTACTGATCTGTTTTATATTATAAATGATTTAATGTATTTTGTTTCAAAACATAAATAGCTTTCATATTTTAGATATTTTTATATTTATTAAATATAATATATAACCAATCAAATTATATAGACTTATTTGTTATCAGTTCAATTATATCTAATATATACATTAAATGATATTTAAAAAATACTTTCTCTATTCTTATATAAGATATTTTAGCTAAAGCACATATATTTATTTATTCAAAAACATCATTGAAACTATAAACTAAATGTATTCAATCAATTTCAAAATGGACTACAAAATATGATTGATTTCACAACTTTTGATAAGTTAAAATTTATCTAAAATATTTAAAAATATTTTATATTTCAAAACGGAAAGAATAATAACTTTTAAAATCTTTGTATTTTTAGTTAAAACTATTTACATCATTCATGAAACACATTGGTTAGTATATAGAGCATTTTCTTATTAATATGCACATTTCCTTACAAAAAAAAAGAGAGAAAAAATGAGATGTAAAAAATCAATGTTTAAAATATTTTACTGATTTTATGCACAAATAAGATAACATTCATTTATTTATGTATTGGGATACTAGAGCTCTTACTGACTCAACTTTGTTATGTCCTTTATCTTAGATTATGGTTGGGTACGGATGAATGATTATGGTTTACGCTTAAGCCTTGATTCTTGATTTAATAAATGTAGATGTTCTCTGTTTTGATCCGTGACAATAGTGTCTTTTCTGGTTCTCATATGAAGATCCAAGTGGTTTTAATTGTGTTACGATATGGCTGGAATGAATGGAAATACCAACTTATAGTTACGTGAGCTTTGAAATCTCCGTTAAATTAGTTCTTTGGATAGAAAATTACTTCAAGTCCATAAACAAGATTCATTGACTTGTTTCTATATGCAGTTTAAAGATTGACGTGCTTTTCTCTAATGGTTGCTATCATTAGGACTTCCGCTTTAGTTCTCTCTATAAGATTCTAAGCTTATGTTTAAGTGTTATATCGTTACGTTTTTTCTACATTTTTGTACTTTCGTCTGGCTTCAAAAGAATTATGATCTTTGTCGGATTATGATTCTGAAAGGAACGTGTTCATTGCCAGCTTGTTTAAAAAAATTCATGTTTTTGATATAATTCAACACATGAAGTTAAAAAAAAAAGATAATGTTAAAAAGAAAAGAGAGCATGCAACTCTGCGATATCCAAACTATTCAACACTTTTTAGTTTGTTGAGAAAAATGAAAAAAAAAAGAACTGTGGACGGGTGTCAACGTATGAGTCAGCTCTAAAGCCACGTGTAAGAAGGCCATATGTCTTGGTGGAGATTTTTTAGGTTCCCATAAAAAGAAAAATAAAAGTTAAAGAGAACAATACGTACGTAAAGTCAACCCTACAGTTTCAGATCCACCGTTGGATCCTATTTTGGCATATCAACGGTCTAGATAATATAACCGGGAACATTCAGTTACCAAATTGGTCAATAGGTCTGAGTTTTTTTAAATGGGTCCATGTGATCACTTTTATTTTGATTTGTTTAGTCAGCTTTTTCTTTTTCCTACTTTGTCGTTTTCTTTATCATCGCTGTTCTCAACTAAAGAAAGACTAGTGGACTCTACTTATTACACATAGTCAACGATTATCGCTGTTATTATGACATTTAATTTCTATTAACGATTTTAATTTGTTCCACAATCTGTGTAGACTAATTAGGTAAACTAAAAAGTCAAGAAGGGATTATTTTCATCTACTAGTTTTTCCGACTTTCCCAGTCAAAACAATTTTATAGAAGACTAGATCTGGTTAGAAATTCTTGTCAGAATATCTGAATTTCAAATATCAGTTAAAAGTCTAAACAAAACCTATCTTAATTTATAAAAATTGAAGTATTACATATTAATTTATAATTTATTTTTAAACTTATAAATAAGTAAACTAGTAATAATAAATATATGCTTTTTTTTGTGCGACAATAAATATATGCTAAAGTCGTCTATCTATACATTTAAGTATTCTTTACAACCATTACATATTTATTTATATTTTATTTGGTCAATGTTGCAACAATTTTAGAAATACATTGTTTGTATATTTGCGCCATATAATATTTGACAAGTTGTAGTGTTAAAATAGAACAGAGAACAAATATTAAATTAGTCTCTTTGAAGCCAGATTTCAAAACGATTCTTCCAAATTCAATATTACGCACTGACCCTTTATTTTGAAGATTGCTTTGCAATAAAGAGGACCCCACGCACTTTAAATTCGAGGAGACCAACATATTTGATTGCTTTATTCCACAGAAATCTTTTTCAATCTCAACCGTTGGATCAGAAAATGTAGTTTGACTAAAAAAACTCCGACCTAATCTCCCGGTCACCCGGTTGCACTCCATTCCCCATATATCACGACCTTCCTTCATCTTCCATCTTCTACTTTCGCTCTCATAATAAAAAAAACTTCCATTTTCCCAGATCTTCAAACTTTTCTCTCTCTGACAACTTCATCATGACCGTCGATATCATGCGTTTTCCTAAGATGGAAGATCAAACGGCTATACAGGAAGCTGCATCGCAAGGCTTAAAAAGCATGGAACACCTGATCAGTGTTCTCTCTAAGCGTCCTAAAGACCACAACGCTGACTGCTCTGAGATCACCGATTTCACCGTCTCCAAATTCAAAAAAGTCATCTCTCTCCTTAACCGGACCGGTCACGCCCGGTTTAGACGCGGACCGGTTCAGTCCTCTCCTTCATCTTCATCCTCCTCCGCCGCAGCTCCTCCTCTTCCACCCGCTTCTCACCCAACGCCTCCTTCTCAGCTATCTCCTCCGGCACCGGTAATAACTCCGGGGAGCTTTGTTCAGTCGCATCAGCAAAGCCTGACGCTAGATTTCACCAGACCAACCGTATTTGGCGCCAAAACCAAGGGCACGGAGATTGTTGAGTTTGCAAAGGAGAGCTTTAGCGTCTCATCGAACTCCTCTTTCATGTCTTCGGCGATCACCGGCGACGGGAGCGTGTCTAAGGGATCTTCGATTTTTCTTGCTCCGGCTCCGACGGCGCCTGTTGCTTCCTCGGGGAAACCGCCGCTTGCTGGTCTTCCTTACAGAAAGAGATGCTTTGAGCATGACCACTCTCAGAACTTTTCCGGCAAGATCTCTGGCTCCGGCAGCGGAAAGTGTCATTGCAAGAAAAGGTATTGTTACGAAACACTAGTGATAAAATTAAATTCCGGTTTAATACTTTCTCAACCGGTTTTATGTAGTCTAAACCAGTCGGTCAACGTACTTGGTAAAAACCAACATCAGTTAATTTTTATCATCTTGCTTGAGTAATCTGGTACTAGTATATAGGTGGTATATCAATTAAGTTGATTCGTGAACCAAATCGAAACTCCGGATTCTTAACCGGTTTGGCTTAACCAGTCGGTCAACGTACTTCTTAAATATCAACGACATAAACTTAAAGCACGCCAGACGATGACTTGTCGTTTTGTGTAGGGAAGGTTAATGGTTTAAAAAGTATTTCTTTGACCGTTGACTTAGTTTTAACATTTTGTGTTTGTTGAAATCATTTGAACTAACTATGATTATTTATTAGTTACAGCAGGAAAAATCGGATGAAGAGAAGCGTGAGAGTACCGGCGATAAGTGCAAAGATCGCCGATATTCCAGCGGACGAGTATTCATGGAGGAAATACGGACAAAAACCGATTAAGGGCTCACCACACCCACGGTAACTATCGTACACCCTCTCTATATCCACCGTTGATATAGTTGTCTGATTTGAACGTGTAGAGATCTAATGGTTGTGATTTGTTTTTGATTCAGGGGATATTACAAATGTAGTACGTTTAGAGGGTGTCCAGCGAGGAAACACGTAGAACGAGCATTGGATGATCCAACGATGCTTATCGTGACTTACGAAGGGGAGCACCGTCACCAAAAGTCCGCGATGAACGAGAACATATCTTCCAGTTTGGTGTTTGGCTCTGCTTGAATGGTTGAGAATTAGAAAAGAGAATGAAACTAATTAGTTTGGTAGACTTTGTAATATTTTGAAAAATAGAGGGGTGTTTATATTTTTAGAATTTTTAGCACTTTAAATGGATTTTAATCTTACAAAAGTTTATATTTAGTATACTTTCAAGTAATTCCTTGCAAGATGATAAAGTAGTAATTAGTAATTACCAACATTAGTTGATCTAGTAGTGACTTTGGGTTGGGTTGTTAATGCAATTGTTGACTAACTTACGGGTTCTTTAAAGTCAAAAAGAATGTTCGATGAGTTGTTGGAAGATAGGGACGTAGGTTGAACAATGACTTGAAGCGAATTAAAGGCAGTTTGAGGGTCAACGAAATCATAATGATGTTGGAAGATAAATTAATTTGATGAATGATATGATACTCTTTTTTTTTTGTCGACTGATGAATGATACTCTGACCTCTCCTTTTGGCAAAAAATATTACTTTCACATTTTTCGTATAAATTAAGAAATAATTAAAAACATTTTTATTTTATTCAATTAATATTATTTAAAATAACTTAAATTATTTATAAAATCAATATATTTTCTAATTAATATTAAACAATAAGTATAAATTGCATTAGAATCCTAAAAATATATTTTTATAACAAGAAAAAATAAAAATGACATTATTATCTATAAAATCTCATCCCTTTATTATTATTTGAGGAGCATTAAAAATAAATAACCTTTAGTTCATGTGTTTATTACAAGTATGTCATTTCTTACGTGGCAACTCCACAAGCTCCCTCACCTATTCTATTTAAAACTCTTTTGTTAACTAGAGTAATTACACAACATGCCATTGATCAAAACTTTATAATTTCCTTAGTTTTGTCTACATTTGTCACATATATACGTTGATACGTATTACATCAAACCTTATCATTTATTTCTTGCGTTAGTTACCTTAACCGAAGTTCTACGTATTACATCAAAGATTTTAAAATTATGTTAATTACCTTGACTGAAGTTTTTTCATTAATTTGTTTCAATACAAAAACATTACTGACATACGTAGTGGTCTAATTTTTTATTCAAAATGAATATAGATGCGAAAAAATTAATGTACGATTATCAATCAAAGTTTGTTTTCTGAAAAATCCTAAAAAGTATTTGATGATCAATACGTGCTCAAGTGATTGATTTTCTTAAAAATACGAAAAAAATATTTGTTCTCTTAAAAATATATCAAGAGGAAAACTTTGTTTTAAAATAGTGAAACAGAAGAACCATGCATATGGCATATACTTGCCCCGTTTCATTAAATTGTTAGATGATCCCCGCCTTGCGATTGTAGAAACTAAGGTAAAATACGATTTTTCTGGCATACAATTATAAAAACTTACCTTATATGATCTATCGTAATTAAGATTTTAACGCCAGCTTTCATAAAGCAAATAATGGCGGAGCAAATTGCCCATGATTTAAACGTGATTTGCAAGGAAGAAATTGATTGATGATTGGAAAAAGGAAACTTCTAATAACTTTGATATATTTTAAAATTACAAATTTGGTAAATTGATGGTAATAATACGTGATTTGTGAGGACTTGGCTTTTGTATATAAGGAACGTAGATTAAGATTCAAATTATTGTAATCAATTAATAATCATGAACTTTCTTGAATTTGTTCAATTGCGATTGATAAAAGGAAGTTTGCATTAACTATTTACAATATTAAAGTAATTCTCGACTAAGATTGGAGCGCAAGTTATGTGTAATATTCGATTTAGTTACGGCCATTATTTTGAATCCATATGACCGACCCCATGGCGATTCCTTTTTAGTATAAATATACGGCTTCTATAATTTAGAAAACTCACCACACTTTTCTTCTCGACTTTGCTCATATCAAAACATTCTCTCAAGCAATCAAATGGCTAGCTTTAACTCTGTTTCCGATTTGAAACCATTCAAGACATTGTTTCTTTTATATTTTATTAGTCTATTGCTTATGTTTCGTTTTATTTTATATTTATAATTTATTTTATGCAAACAAATATACAATTTTAAACAAAAATTCCGTAGCTTAATTTAGATTGACATACTAAATTTCGTCTAACCCTTACTTTATAACATATAGTATTTCTTGCTATGACTTTAACTTTTATTATGTCTACAAATTAAAAGTGATAATATTTTGAAATCTATTTACTCCGCGCAGGGCGCGGGTTATCACCTAGTATATATTAATTGAGGATATTTTAAAAAGTTATAACCTGAATTTTGTAAAAATTAAAAACAACCCCATCCTATGTGACACTTGTGTATGCATTCTAAATCATATTTCAAAGAATTTTAGAGCACCTTATATAAACTATAGTCTAAAAATTATACTCTCTAGCAAAATAATATTTCGCAAGCTATAGGGGTTGATTGGTAACTGCTGTGATTTCATTTTTTGACTGTAGAAATATTGCTGTGGTTTTTATTGCTTTGGCTTTAGATTTTTAATTTTTAAAAGTCTTTAAATATGGGCTGTAGGTTTTTGTCTCTGCAGAGAAATTGTAAAGACATAATTTCAAAGAAGTGCTGTGGATTTTATAAAAAGGCTGTGAACTTAAAAAAAAATAGAAATCAAGATTGGTGTAGATTTAGTGCTCTAGAAAGAAATGAGGCTGTAGAGAGCACTCACAGCCACTACCAATCACACCCATAGTTGGTCGCATATATCAAATCTTTATTATTTCGCAGGCTTTCCTTAAATAAAACCTACGGAATTACCTAATGTGATTAAAATATATATATAGCAATTAATGATTTTAAACAATAAAGATCTGATAACAATCTGTATACTTTTTGTCATTTTTGTTTATTTTTTTATTATTAGAATAAATTACATAATTACATTAATCATATAATAAAAATCTAGATTTTTTTGTATATGTTGTATTTTGAATTTTTCAAAACGAGTATAAATTACTAAAACTGTTAAAAGTCTCACATAAACTTTTATGATCAAGGTTTAAATTATATATATATATATATATATATATATATATATATATATATATATATTTCATATCGTTTAAATTAAACTATACATCGTATGAAAATGTATACTTGTATTTTGATATTTGTATTGAACATATATTGAAAAGTTAATATTTTAGTTTTGAAATCTTCATTGTTTTTTAAATTATAAATAATTGAAATTATCCCACATTAAAAAAATTTGTTGGTGTAATCTTTTGTTACACAAATATGCAAATAATCATAAAATTATATGAGTAGAAAATTCATTTAACAAATATCCATATTAAAAGTGTACTATATATATATTAATATCATTTACATTTAATTCTATATCATATACGATAGAGAAGATTGATTGTTTTGATTTATTTACCCTAAAATGATTGCGAATAAATAAGAGTGATAGTTTGATTTATATGCACACACCAATTTATTACATAATAGTAACTGATTTTTTAGTTATTTAATATATATACTTATTATTTTATTATTTCATAATATGCAGAAAAACATAAAATAAATAATAAATATAAAATATTTATTCTGCAAAATGTGCAGATAGTAACCTAAGGATGTATCTCTTTAATTATTTTAAATCATAAGAATTTTCTAAATCTCAGGTCAAAAAAACAAAGAAAATGAGAATAAACTTCAAAATCAATATTTATATCGAACAATAACCAAAATGAAAAAGAGAAAAATATTGAAGATAAATAAGATTGGCATGTGAACGTAAACTTCTCATAACCATAATTAGTTTTTAAAT